>NC_087209.1:89956956-89976956 GCF_015104395.2 Macrobrachium nipponense | reverse complement strand
AAAAAAATCTTTATTGTAGGTATTATTTATTAATGCCCTTTATAAAATGGACCGAAGAAAGGTAGGATCAGAAAGATATGTAGCGCCGTTGTAGTGTTGTCCAGGTGAGTCTCACTTGGCGCCGCGACAGTAGCGAACTTGCGTATGTGGTGTAGGAATATTTGTAGTTTAATGCTTTATTTTTGAAAAGTAAAATTCACTTGAATTTGTAAGAAGGCATCATAATCTTGAAGAAAAAATAATTGGTTTGGCCTTTTTATGGACATTCATTCTAATCTAAGGGTATAAAATCCAAGATGGCGAGCACATGAGATACAGATAGAAATGAAGTTTATAAATATATATTTTCGGAGACCAGGAATCTAATGGACTCTTCCAATATATATTATTTGTGTAATCTAAATGCTGATTTCCAAAATGACCACCGCGCATCCGCAATGTAAGTTATATCTTCTCACTTTGCATGCATTACCAAGCCAACAGGATTTTGTATTTACAAACCAACCGTTTTAAAACATGTATTTTTCACAAAGAATACATGATTAATAAGCCAAAAACAGATCTAAATTAATGAAAATAGTTGAATTACCCTCATTCATTTGTTACTCTGCATATTTCTCGTTCTAGGGTGTTGCCTTAGCCAAAAAAAAAAAAAAAAAATAAATTAAAATAAAATAAAAACTACTGAAATCGCAGTCAAAAGACTGATGAAATCACAAAAGGGTTAGTAAATTCCTGCCTCAAACTGTTGTATATGTTTGCTTGGAGAATACTTATATACTTGCGATTTCTAATACTATCCTACGTCAATGTCTTGAAAATGAAGTTCATAGTGGTCAGCGCCTATGAATATATATATATATATATATATATATATATATATATATATGTATATATATATATATATATATATATATATATATATATATATATGTGTGTGTGTGTGTGTGTGTGTGTGTGTGTGTGTGTGTATACATATATATATATATATATATATATATATATATATATATATATATATATATATATATATATATATATATATATATAAATATATATTGCCTTCATATCAAGCCATGTCAATGGCCACAGTAAAATCTTATATGTGCAAAAGTAAAATGAATAGGCCTTTTCAGTACTGCAATATTGGCAAGATGAATGTAGAATTATTCCTCCTAATATGGGATTGAATTAAACGCCAACATTGATACTGTTATTAGGAATAGTAATACAGTATTTTAGTAGTATTTTGATTTTTTACTTTGATGTTTTATCATGTCACAGTCTATATTTACTTGAATAAATTATTTATTGTAATATCGTCCTGAAAAAAATTATTCCAAGTTGTTCCTTGTTTTAGCTCTAAAGACTAAATTCATGAAATTAGATTTAACCTTCTGCAATTCTCGTCTATTTTTCTCTCTGTACTTTGCTGAAACGCCTCATAAAAGAGCACTTCAAAAATAATGTTTTAGATAATAAAAATCGTGAAAAGAAGAATCCTTTCATTGCATGATAAGTTTTTCTAATGATATTTCTTTTGGCTACCTAAAAAACGTAACGTTTTAAAAGTAATGAACTCCTAAAAAAATTTAACTTTTCGCTTTCTCGATCTTGTCAGGGATTATTTGTTTTTCATAGAAAAATAAAACCCTTTTCAGTCAATGGCAAGATATATAAAGAGCATTTATGCGTTTTCTCATTTTTTGAGATGGATGCATATAATGGATGAGTTAGACTCACCCTTATCTCAATTCCAGTTATATTTATGTGTCAGATCCGTCGTTCTTCAAAGAATAATGTCGTCAAACTGTCCGGTTTAAATTGCTTGGCATTTTGCCAGCTTTGAGCAATATAACTAACATTTCAAATTCCTGACTAGTATAATGACTAGTGATGTATAACAATCTAGTTGTTCATAGTCTTTTAGGAAACCTCTGTATAGGGAAACTATATTTCTTTTCCGTTTCAAATGCATCTTTTATCTATTCAGTATACAGGAATGCTTCCAGTTTGCGTGTTGCCTCTAAAACGACTATAATAAATTATCTGGGAGATCTACTGTCTATTTTTCTTGTTTTTAAATTTTACTGTAAACGAGAACTATTGAGAAGGATGTGTCTGTCTGTCCACACTGCTTCTGTCCGCCCCCAGATCTTAAAAACTATTGAGGATAGAGGTCTGCAAATTGGTTTGTTGATCTTCTACCCCCAATCATCAAACACGCCGAATTGTAACCCTCTAGCCTCCATAGCTTTTAATTTATTTAAGGTGAAAGTTAGCCATAATCATGAGTCTGGCAACGCTATAGGACAGACAACCCTCCGGGCCTTGGCTGAAAGTTTCACGGGTCACGGCTCATACAGGATTATACATTGTACAGAAACTCTTCGCCACATATTTTGCTTGTTTTATTTCTTTAACAATTATATATATATATATATATATAATATATATATATATATATATATAAATATATATATATATATATATATATATATATATATATATATATATATATTATATATATATATATATATATATATATATATTCCCTCACGCTACCCTCATAAAATGTCCTTACTTTTGATAATAGTTACGCATATTAATAACTTCAATAAAGCTGTGGCATCAGCCATTCAAGCCGTAATTGGTAACTTGACAACTCTCTCAACTTTACCCAGAGGGTTCTCGAAGGTGTGTGAGAAGTTGATTATGAGTTTCCCGAGAGAATAAGAATTCTTGCGCGATATGGGCCGGTTTCCAACAACGTGTTTAACACGCTATTCACGTCGAAAAGGTGAATCTTAGTTTTTTTAGGAAAGTATTTGAAAATTTTGTTTAATAAACAAATATTCATAAGTCAAAATACGTTTAATGTTAACTAATAAAAAATATTAAAGTATCAATAGTAGAATTGTCAAGAGTCGATCGTACTAAAACGTTGGGAGTCCTGAATTTAAGTAGGTATTAGAGCAACAAGAAAATGTTTTTCTTTCTATACTATTTAGCTGACAAGGTATTGTTGAAAAAATCATGAGTTTTTCATACTGATATTTTTCTTTGCTACCGCCATGATAAGTGCTGTCATTGTAAGAATTATGTTTCTTAGAATTGTACTATGATTATTATTCACGACGTCAGCCTTACCTCCAATATTAGTGTTTAGAATGGCAAACACACACACACACACACACACACAAACATATATATATATATATATATATATATATATATATATATATATATATATATATATATATATATATATATATATATATATATATATATATATATATATGTATATATATATATATATATATATATATATATATATATATATATACTACATATATATATTATATATATATATATATATATATATATATATATATATATATATATATATATATATATATTATTCAATATAGCGAGAAACCTTGCTTGCTTGAAAATATCATTACATCCACGTGAGAAGGAGAGTGAAAACCGGGACTTGCAACAAGTACTTTCGTAGTTTATTCTACATTTTCAAGTTCACACTGAGAACAAACATAGTTTACAGAGCTTTAAATACAAAATTGAGTAATGGTGGGCCGAGTTACAGCTTCTTAATTAGGGCAGCATGTTCTCCAAACAGAAAGGGCAAGGTAAGAGGATCAAAGGATAAACCAGGGTGGAGGTTAATATTCCTGGTGGCCGTGGCTTCAATGAATACAGTTTCCAGAAGATTTCTTATCTGATAATCGTTGGCCTTGCAGGTTGTAGACGAATTACCTCAGTGAATGGCATGGTCTGTCGTAAGCCAGTGATGTGAAATGCCATTGTTTATTAGGCCTTTTGATGCTTGGCCAATATAAATCTTATTACAATCTTTACAAGGGATACTGTATAGAATATTGTTTGAATTGGGCGGACTATTCTTAATCTATATATTTCTTAAAGTATTGTTTTATCTAAATATTAAATTAATATCAATAGTTTTTAGAATCGGTATTGCAGATATGAAATACAGGCAAAAAGATACACAGAGAATATTCTTAAGTTCTGTATCAACGCTGGTTGGAGTGTAATATATCTTCTTTGCCTTATTCTTATTATGAAGGATAGCATAATGAATCTCCTCCCATTTTGTCAATAATTTTAAAATTATCGTCTAAGAATTCAAGACTAAAAATTTTAAATGCTCTAAGATACATACTGGCAAATGTTGAAAATTATTTGTTGGTTTCCCATATACTTTAAAACAAAAACTGTAACTCCGCCCACCACTACTCAATTTTGTATATAAATCTCTGTCAATTATGTTTGAACTCAGTGTGAACTTAAAAATGTTGAATAAACTACAAAAGTACTTGTTCTAAGTTCCGGTTTTCATTCGCCTTTTTACATTGATTTTATTATATATATATTCTTATATGCTGTTGCTTTAGTAATGCATATCATCCTCCTTTTAACTGTATGAAGTGTTGTAAAATTGTTTGCAATATTTTCAGATTCCTTATTTAGCTTAGAGCTAGTATGTACTAATAATGTATGTTCACATTTCCCATAATATTTTTTTCTTCAGTATACTGCTGACTGACAGGAGGGCTTATGGAAAACATTTGCCCCTTCTTAAATCCTTTAATTACTATGTTTAATTCTCTCTCTCTCTCTCTCTCTCTCTCTCGTGACTGCTGTGAGAACCTTTGTTCTAAGTACAGCCAGTCGGATGCTCGCCCGAGACACGTCATCACAAACACCTGGATGGTGACTCAAGGAAAAAGTTTGGGCGACTCACATTTTCATGCGGTTGACCGGGGTCAAAGAAAACGGAAGAGAAGCGACGACACTGCCATCTAGTGAGAAGAGAACTGTAATCCTACCAAAGGGCATATAATACCTTACAGAGGAGCCCACCAAGAACGGCCAGAGGCCAAGAATGGCATTGACTCTTGAGTTAGAGTCACTTTGGCTCCAGAGACTGAAGCATCTTTCCCTTTGACTCCTTGCTCCCTGACGATACCATTCCCATGACTGCTTGACTTTCTCTGTTAAGCCCAGTATTCCTTATAGTGAAGCCCTTTAAGGTCCTCCCATATTACTTATCTGCAGTGAAGCCACCTCTCCTACAAGGTAAACTGCCCTGGTTCAGAGTTTCTTAGCAGTCCAACTGTCCTCATTCTTTCACTGAATTTCCTTTTCATTTTCAAGTGCAAACTTTCCATGCTAGACCTGACTTGATCTGTGTAGTGTTTTTTTTCTGCCCTGTAACCTCTTGCACTCTCGATTGCAGGCGGAGACGCTAGATGTGGATCCTACCATTTGATTGTGCTTCGATCTGCCGTGGCCCATGCCACTACACCTTATTTCTCAGTGCCATTGAAGGGATTTTCTCCCCCACTTTTCTCAAAGTTATTTCTGTCACCCCTAATGTAGTTTTTTGCAGGACCCTGTTTCACCAGCTCAGTTTAATTCCCATTTGTTGTTGTTTGTCTTGATGTAAACATGATTTTTTTAAAGTGTACCTAAGCGTTTATCTGCAATAATTCCCTGTTGAGTAGAACACTCAGCTTTTTCTTACTTCTATTGTTTTCCCCGTAACCCCATCAATATCAATTTTGTATCTACCTCTCCATAGAAACTTAAGTTTCATTTTGTTTGAGTGTGTGTGTGTGTATGAGTTTTTTTTTATGTCCGGAAGTTGAAAAGTTTTCAATATTTTCATCCTTGAGCCCATTCTAAAATATTCGTCAAAACAATACGCAATGCTCTTCAATTCATGTAATTAATATAAAAACAACTATTATCGCGAACACTAAAATCAACTGATGCATCAGCAATGCGAGATCGGTTAGAGCTAATTCCATAGAAACCAGAACAGAAGCCCAGCAGAAAAGCATATTCCACCAGTGTTATGTTCTTTGGCAAATAAGCTCTCGTCTCCATCGCTCACCCTTCCAGACTCTAATTCCAAATCCTCAGCGCCAATCCTCTTGCAAAAATCCTCGCCGGCCATACCTCAAACCAGACACCCGCACCCTGTAGCAGTTAGGGCTGGATATTTGAATATCGCCAATATTCTAAAGTCTTTTTCAAGTCGGGATGTTTTTCTATGGGGCGCTTTCTATCTTAGCCAAAGTAAATTCATGACTATAAACCATAATCGGGCTTTGTACGAGTATTTCTCTGCAGTTCCCAGTCCTATTTCAGATACCTGAAACTGTTATTTCATTCCCTCATATATATCTATCTAATTATTTATTGTCGTCATCTTAAATTGTTAATAATGATACTTTGGCTTACTATATACTAAACTGTATAACAATGCATTGATGTAGTTAATAATTATTATTATCATTATTATTATTTTTTTTTTTGCTCTATCACAGTCCTCCAATTCGACTGGGTGGTATTTTATAGTGTGGGGTTCCGGGTTGCATCCTGCCTCCTTAGGAGTCCATCACTTTTCTTACTATGTGTGCCGTTTCTAGCATCACACTCCTCTGCCTGAGTCCTGGAGCTACTTCAGCCTCTAGTTTTTCTAGATTCCTTTTCAGGGATCTTGGGATCGTGCCTAGTGCTCCTATGATTATGGGTACGATTTCCACTGGCATATCCCATATTCTTCTTATTTCTATTTTCAGATCTTGATACTTATCCAATTTTTCCCTCTCTTCCTCTTCAACTCTGGTGTCCCATGGTATTGCGACATCAATGAGTGATACTTTCTTCTTGACTTTGTCAATCAACGTCACGTCTGGTCTGTTTGCACGTATCACCCTATCCGTTCTGATACCATAGTCCCAGAGGATCTTTGCGTGATCGTTTTCTATCACTCCCTCAGGTTGGTGCTCGTACCACTTATTACTGCAAGGTAGTTGATGTTTCTTGCACATGCTCCAGTGGAGGGCTTTTGCCACTGAATCATGCCTCTTTTTGTACTGGTTCTGTGCAAGTGCCGGGCATTCGCTTGCTATGTGGTTTATGGTTTCATTTTTCGTATTGCACTTCCTACATATGGGAGAGATGTTATTTCTGTCTATCGTTCTTTGAACATATCTGGTTCTTAGGGCCTGATCTTGTGCCGCTGTTATCATTCCTTCAGTTTCCTTCTTTAGCTCTCCCCTCTGTAGCCATTGCCATGTGTCATCGCTGGCTAGTTCTTTAGTCTGTCTCATGTAGTGTCCATGCATTGGTTTGTTGTGCCAGTCCTCTGTTCTGTCTGTCATTCTCCTGTCTCTGTATATTTCTGGGTCTTTGTCTACTTTTATTATCCCTTCTTCCCATGCACTCTTTAGCCACTCGTCTTCACTGGTTTTCAGATATTGCCCCAGTGCTCTGTTCTCGATGTTGGCGCAGTCCTCTATACTTAGTAGTCCTCTCCCTTCTTCCTTTCGTGTTATGTATAGTCTGTCCGTATTTGCTCTTGGGTGTAGTGCTTTGTGTATTGTCATATGTTTCCTGGTTTTCTGATCTATGCTGCGGAGTTCTGCCTTCGTCCATTCCACTATTCCTGCATTGTATCTGATTACTGGCACTGCCCATGTGTTTATGGCTTTTACCATATTTCCGGCGTTGAGTTTTGACTTAAGTATCGCCTTGAGTCTCTGCATATATTCTTTCCTGATCGTGTCCTTCATCTCTTGGTGTTTTATATCCCCTCCTTCCATTATTCCCAGGTATTTGTATCCTGTCTCATCTATGTGTTTGATGTTGCTCCCATCTGGTAGCTTTATCCCTTCAGTTCTCGTTACTTTGTCTTTTTGTATGTTGACTAAGGCGCATTTTTCTATTCCAAACTCCATCCTGATGTCCCCAGATACAATCCTTACAGTCTGGATTAGGGTATCTATTTCCTTAATGCTCTTACCATACAGCTTGATGTCGTCCATGAACATCAGATGGTTGATTCTGTTGCCTCTTTTCTTGAGTTGGTACCCGGCATCCATCTTCTGTAGTACTTTTGTCATGGGAATCATGGCTACTACGAAGAGTAGTGGGGACAGTGAGTCGCCCTGGAAGATCCCTCTCCTGATATTAAACCTCTGCTAGTCTTATTCCAGAGCTTGTAAGTATTGTATTCCAGTTGCGCATTGTATTTTTGAGGAAGCTGATGGTATTTTCCTCTGCCCATATATTTTCAGGCATTCTATTAGCCATGTGTCTGGTATCATGTCGAAAGCTTTCTTATAGTCTATCCATGCCATGCTTAGGTTGGTTTTCCTTCTCCTACTGTTCTTCATTACCATTTTGTCTATCAGGAGCTGGTCTTTTGTGCCTCTACACTTCCTTCTGCAGACTTTCTGTTGGTGGGGGATGGTGTTTGTCTCCTCTAGGTAGTTGTATAGCCTTTCACTGATGTAAGTAACTTCCACATTATTGGTTGGCAGGTGATAGGCCTGTGGTTACTGGCTATATTCCCTTTCTCTTGTCTTTTTGTACTAAGGATGTTCTTCCTGTGGTCATCCACTTGGGTGCATGGTGATTTGAGATACAATGCTGGAGTTGTTCTGCTGTTCGTAGGTGTAAGGCCTTGACGTTTTTGAGCCAGTATCCATGGACTTCATCGGGACCTGGGGCTTTCCAGTTTGGCATTTTCTTTAGTTGGTGTCTGACTGTCTGTCGTGATCCCTGTGAATCTTTGTTTTATTCTCCCTGTTTCTTATTATTATTATTATTATTATTATTATTATTATTATTATTATTATTATTATTATTATTATTATTATTGTTATGATTATTATTATTGTTATTATTATTATTATTATTATTATTATTATTATTATTATTATTATTATTATTATAGTTAAAATGACTCCGGTAATATTCATTTCAATGCCAATAGTAATGAGACTGCAAACCGATGATTTTGTTAACATGATCTGACAAAACATATAGTCTATCCATGCCATGCTTAGGTTGGTTTTTCCTTCTCCTACTGTTCTTCATTACCATTTTGTCTATCAGGAGCTGGTCTTTTGTGCCCTTACACTTCCTTCTGCAGACTTTCTGTTGGTGGGGGATGGTGTTTGTCTCCTCTAGGTAGTTGTATAGCCTTTCACTGATGTAAGTAACTTCCACATTATTGGTTGGCAGGTGATAGGCCTGTGGTTACTGGCTATATTTCCCTTACTCTTGTCTTTTTGTACTAAGGATGTTCTTCCTGTGGTCATCCACTTGGGTGCATGGTGATTTGAGATACAATGCTGGAGTTGTTCTGCTATTCGTAGGTGTAAGGCCTTGAAGTTTTTGAGCCAGTATCCATGGACTTCATCGGGACCTGGGGCTTTCCAGTTTGGCATTTTCTTTAGTTGGTGTCTGACTGTGTCTGTCGTGATCCCTGTGAATCTTTGTTTTATTCTCCCTGTTTCTTATTATTATTATTATTATTATTATTATTATTATTATTATTATTATTATTATTATTATTATTATTATTATTATTATTATTATTGTTATTATTATTATTATTATTATTATTATTATTATTATTATTATCATTATTATTATTATTATTATTATTATTATAGTTAAAATGACTCCGGTAATATTCATTTCAATGCCAATAGTAATGAGACTGCAAACCGATGATTTTGTTAACATGATCTGACAAAACATTTCACCAAGCTGAAACAACACGAACTTGTAGTATAAATCACAGCCTCAGGCATTTCATGAACTTAAAAAACCTCAACAGCAACAAAACGACTTCATTATGCACACTGAAGAAGAAGAGGAAGAGGAAGAAGAGGAAAACGGAAGAGAAGTAAACAAAATGTAATGACAGAAAAAAATAAGGAAAGCAAAGAACAAGATAAAAGTATGGATGCAGAGATACTCATTGATACTACATATGAGGCAATAAAGCAGCATACCTACGAAGAAATAAATTACGAGATGACAACACAAAAGCAAATCCCGAAGAGGCTCTACCCAGATCTACACAATGACGGGAAAAAGGAAAAAATAGACAAAAAAGACAAAATCTGCAACCTTTTGAAAAGAGGGAATTGCAGATTTGGAGAAAGATGTTTACTACACATCTTAAGGTATGTCACAACTATGAAATATATGGTAAATGTGCATACCTAGATGGCTATGGGGATGATTGCAGAGATCTGCATCCAAAATATGCAAAAACCTAAAAGAAGGAAAAGGATGTAAGTTCGACAAAAAAATTTAAATATATGCACCCTGTAGCCATGAATCATAATCAAATAAATAACCAACCAAGTAACAAAATCCAAAATAAGAAAGAAACAAATAAAGAGAGAAATAAAGAATATCAGGTAAAAGAAAAAAGCAAGCCACCAACGAGATATGCAGAGGTGTCAGCAAAAAATTTCAAAGCATCAGCTCCAAAATTCTACTCAAGAGATAATAACTGTATTTATTATGCAAGAGGATATTGCAGAAACGGAGAAAATTGCAGATTCAGACACAAAATGAATAATTATGATGAAGGAAGATCAAATATTATGGAAAAGTTGGATTTTTTAATGTCAGAATTTCTGGAAATGAAAAAAAGAACATACCAGAACAGGAAAGAGACATGGGAAAATCCTTATTACTACCAATATTAAATGAAGGAGAAAACACGCAAACCATCATAGTGATGAATGCTCAGGTTTTAGTTACGAGTAACTCAAAAAGAAAAATAGAGTACTTAGAAGAACTAACCTAAATTGAAAAGAAAATAGATATAATGAATATAAGTGAAACCTGGTATTCCCAAGAGACTGGGAATGATGATCAAATAAAAGGGTTCCAAACTTATAGATCAGATAGAAAAAATAGGAATCAAGGGGGAACCGCAATATATGGGAAAGACAAAAAACAAAGAAAAATATATGAGAAATATAGTAATTCAGAATGTGAACTAATAGCGGTAGAATTTGAATCTGAAAAATTAATGAACATAGTAATATATAGACCTCCTAATACTAAGAGTTTGACTTAATAATTGAAAATTGGATGATATATGTAGAAATCACAAGGACTGGACTATTCTCCTATCTGGAGACTTCAACTTTCCTTTCGTAGAATGGAAAGAACGAATAGGAGTTTGTGGTTGTACTTATACATATAAAAAAGAGAGTAATAGTAGTGCAGAAGATAAGAGGCAATTCGAAAAGCTATTAGATATGCTACTAGAATACAACATTCAACAAATAAATCACCTGCCAACAAGAAAGGAAAATACTTTAGACCTAGTATTTGTGAACGAGATGAATGATGTTAAAGAAATAATAGTTTATAATGCGAGTATTTCAGACCATAATGTCATAGAATTAACAGTTCATTCCAAAGCAAGTGAAAACAGAGATAAGCAAGAAATGAAAAAGTGGGAAGGATATGGAAAATACAACTTCTACAGTAAAAATATAAAATGGTCAGAAATAAATGAAGAATTAAACAAAGATTGGGATAACATTTCGTAAGTGATGATACATGGGTAAATACGGAGATATTATATAAAATATTAGAGAAAATAGTGGATAAATATATACCGAAGAAGAAAAGTAAACATCATTCATGCATACCAAGAGACAGAAGGATCTTGTTCCAGAAAATCAGAAAGTGGAAAAAAGGTCTTGCAAAAGAAAAAAAATGCATGGAAAGTTATAGAACTAAAAAGTAAGATAGAAAATGCAGAACAAAAGATTATACAATCAAAAGAAAATGAAAAACGGGACTTGGAAGAAAAAACCCTATTAAATATCAAGCAAAACCCCAAACTATTATACTCATATGCGAAGAAGATGAATAAAAGAAGAATAGAAATAGGCCCTCTGAGAATTGAAGGGTAGATTAACCGAATGAAAAAAAGGAAATTTGCAAACATACTGCAAGAATGATATAAGCAGCAGAATTCACCCCTAGAACAGATAATGAAGATAATGATATAGAAGTAAGGGACGAAAATAGTGAATATTTAGCTGACATAGAAATTAATGAAGCTGATATTGTGCAGGCAATTAATGAAATTAAAAATGGAGCTGCTGCAGGGCCTGATGGAGTCCCTGCTATTTTGTTAAAGAAAATAGTTCATTCTATCGCAAAGCCACTTGCAATACTATTAAGACAAAGTGTAGATACAGGCAAGATTTATGATGAGCAAAAATTAGCATATATTACCCCTACTTTCAAAAGTGGATCAAGACTAGAGGCAAGTATTATAGGCCTGTGAGTCTAACATCACATATCATGAAAGTGTATGAAAGGGTAATGAAGAAAAATATTATGAAACATTTAATAAAAAATAATTTGTTTAATTTAGGACAACACGGTTTCGTACCCGGAAAAAGTACACAAACCCAACTGTTAGTCCACCGTGAGAACATATTCAAAAATATTAAAAGCGGAAATGAAACAGATGTGGTTTATCTAGACTTTGCAAAAGCTTTTGACAAAGTAGACCATAATATATTAGCGAAGATTAGAAAACACAATATCGTAGATAAAGTAAGAAGATGGTTAAAAGAATTTTTACACAACAGAAAATAGATAGTTATTGCAAACGATGAGAAATCGGATGAAACCAAGGTAATATCCGGGTGTGCCCCACAAGGTACGGTGTTAGCTGCAATACTGTTTGTTATTATGATTGAAGACATAGACAGTAATGTTAAGGATTCGGTAGTGAGTATTTTCGCTGATGACACAAGAATAAGTAGAGAAATTACTTGTGATGAAGATAGGAACGCTCTACAAAGAGACCTTAACAAAGTATATGAATGGGCAGAGGTAAATAGGATGGTATTTAACTCTGATAAATTTGAATCAATAAATTATGGAGACAGAGAAGGAAAGCTATATGCATATAGGGGACCTAATAATGAGACAATCACAAATAAGGAAGCAGTTAAAGACCTTGGTGTGATGATGAATAGGAACATGTTATGCAATGATCAAATAGCAATTCTTTTGGCAAAATGTAAAGCAAAAATGGGAATGTTGTTACGGCACTTCAAAACAAGAAAAGCTGAACACATGATTATGCTTTATAAAAACATATGTTCGTAGTCCCACATGATATTGCAATATGATATGGTTCCCACACTATCAAAAGGCATATTGCACACATAGAGAGTGTACAAAGGTCCTTTACAGCTAGAATAGAAGAAGTTAAGGACCTTGACTACTGGGAAAGACTACAATCCTTAAAATTATAAACTAAAAATATCAGAAAGAGCAAGCAGAGGTAGATTAATAGTGCCCAAAACTATACCAGGAAAAATAAGGAAAGCACACAGGACATTAATCCACTACGCACCAGCATCGATAATGCAGCGTCTATTCAATGCGTTGCCAGCTCATCTGAGGAATATATCAGGAGTGAGCGTAGATGTGTTTAAGAATAAGCTCGACAAATATCTAAACTGCATCCCAGACCATCCGAATATATGGAATATGCAAAATATACCGGAAGATGTACTAGCAACTCTCTGGTAGACATTAGAGGTGCCTCACACTGAGGGACCTGGGGCAACCCGAACGAACTGTAAGGTCTGTAAGGTAAGGACTGCATTGCTCACACATGCTTTTGAGTTTCTGTCATCCTTCTATATTATCAAAGATTACTTCCACTACACCAACCATGCTTTCCCTGTGCTTTCTCTCCTCCATCCTACCAAATATTCTGGTTTAAAAATCTGAAACCCTTTTCAGCAGACAGTCTTCTGATCTCTCCTCCATCCTACTAGTTATTCTGATTAAATACTTGCCCCCTTTTTGCAAGATAGTCTTCTGATCTCATTTAGCATCCTATCCGTTATTCTGGATTAAAAAACTTTACCATTTTCGCCGGACAATCTTTTGATCTCTCTCAGCAGCCTACCAGTTATTCTTGTTAAACACTTTCTGCCAGACAGTCCTCTGATCTCTTTCAGCATCCTACCAGTTATTCTAAATTAAAATGCATAAACAAATTTTGCCCGACAGTCTTCTGATTTCTCTCCACATCTTAACGATTATTCTGAACAAAAAAGTTTAAACCCTTTTTGCCAGACAGTCTTCTGATCTCTCTCAGCATACTACCAGTTATTCTTGATAAAAAGAATTCAACCCCTTTCGCCAAATAGTCTTTTGATCTCTTTTGGTATCCTACCAGTCATTCTAAAATAAAAAGCACCAACACTTTTTGCCAAACAGTCCTCTGATCTCTCTCAGAATTATAGTGGTTATTCTGAATCAAAAAGCTTAAATCCTTTTCAACAGACAGTCTTATAATCTCTCTCAGCATCCTATCAGTTATTCTGAATTAAAAAGCTCGAACAATTTTCACCAAAAAGTCTTCTTATGTCTATCAGCTCCTGCCTGTTATTCTGAATTAAAAAGCTTAAACCCTTTTTCCCAGACATTCTTTTCATCTCTCTGAGCAGCCTACTGGTTATTCTGAATTCACCAGCTTAAACCGTTTACGCCGCACAATCTTCTGATCTCTCCCAGCTTCCTACCAGTTATTCTGAATTAAAAAGCTCCAACTATTTTTGCCATTCTTCTGATATCTCAACTCCTACCTGTTATTTGGACTTAAAAAGCTCAAACACTTTTTAACGCACAATCTTCTGATCTCTCTCAGCATCCTACTGAATTCTGAATTAAATACCTTAAACGTTTTTGGCAGAAAGTCTTGTGATCTCTCTCAGCATCCTAAAAGTTATTCTGAATCTCTTACAGCATCCTACCGGTTATTCTGAATGAAAAAACTTAATTCTTTTTCGTCAGGCAGTCTTCTGATCTCTCTCATCGTTAAACAGGTTATTCTTAATAAAAAGCTTAAACACTTCTCACCAGTCAGTCTTCTGATGTCTCTGAACATTCTACCCTTTAGGCCAGACAGTCTTTTGATCTCGCCTCCATTCGAACAATTATTCTAGTGAAACACTTACACCCTCTCCATCAGACAGTCCTATGATCTCTCTCTGCTTCCTACCAGTTATCCTAAATTAAAAAGATTAAATAATTTTGCCAGACAGTTTTCTCATCTCTCTCAGCATCTTAACGATTAATCTGAATTAAAAAGTTTAAACCCTTTTTGAAAGACAGTCTTCTCATCTCTCTCAGTATTCTACCAGTTATTCTAATTAAAGAGCTTAAACCCATTAAGCCACACAGTCTTCTGATCTCTCTCAGCATACTACCAGTAATTCTGGATAAAAAAAGCTTCAACCCATTTCACCATACAGTCATCTGGTCTCGCTTAGTGTCATACCGGTAATTCGGGATTATAGAGCTCAAACCCTTTTTACCAGTCTTCTGAGCTCTCTCAGCATCGTACCACTTAATCTGAATAAAAATGCTTCAACCCTTTTCACTAGACAGTCATCTGGTCTCTCTTAGGATCCTACCTGTAATTCTGAGTCAAAAAGCTCATACCCTTTTGGCCAGACATTCTTCTGATCTCCCCCAGCTCCTACCAGTTATTCTGAATTAAAAAGATTAAACCCTTTTTCCCAACCAGTCTACTGATCTCTCTTAGAATTATAATGGTTATTCTGAATCAAAAAGCTTAAACCTTTTTCACCATATAGTCTTCTGATCTCTCTCAGCATCATGCCGGTTATTCTAAATCAAAAAGCTTAAACGCTTTTTGTCAGACAGTCTTATGATCTCTCTCAGCATCTTACCGGTTATTCTGAATGGAAAAAGCTTAAACCCCTTCCCCCAGACAGTCTTCTGATCTCTCTCAGCATCTTACCGGTTATTTCAACTGAAAATACTTTAACTTTTTGCCAGACAGCCTTCTGATATCTCTAAGCATCCTTCCCCTAAAGGTATCTCCTCTGTCACCTTGTCTTGTTGTGCATGAAACAGGCAATATTAAGTTATACCCTGAATTTTATGCCTGCTTTTTCACTTGAGGTCAGGGAAGCTGGATTAATAATCATCTTTCGCTTAATACATTTGTGAAACCGTAAGACTAAACATTTTAGTATTTCTTCAGCAAATGTGAATGTAAATCTCAATAATACTAATATTATTATTATTATTTTTTCGGACTTAAATGATAGGGCTACCATCATCCGTTTCATAAAACACCCGTATTCTTTGTTACAATCCGAATCATCTTTTCAATGAAGGTCAACCGTATTTGACAAGAGACATATCACTATACTTTTATATTTATTGAGAAATACTGGGATATCATGAATTTGATGCCAAGTGCATCCAACAAGTAATGCATATAAATTTGGGTACAAAAAAGTAAGCGAAGGCTACCAAACGTCCAACTATGTTTCCTCAACACTTTACACCAAGAAGCATTAGAAATAAATTCGTAGGGACAAAGAAGTTATCGAACCCACACAGGTCAACACATCAGACTTATGAAACACATGGTTACCATTTAATTATAGTAATTTAGTTATACTGAATAAATTGGGGTAAATCATTAGGCGTGACTCTGCTTTGTACATAATTTCTAGTCCATTTAATAAGAAGTAAAAAACTTCGGTGCAATCGAGTTTTCTGTACAGCATGATCATGGCTAAATTTAACCTTACATAAGATTCTAAAAACTACCGAAGCTAGATTGCTGCAATTTGGTATGTTTGATGATTGGAGGGTGGATGATCAACATCAATTTGCAGCCCTCTAGCCTCAATAGTATTTAAGATTCTCTCGAAGAAATCGGTTATTCAAGTAGCCCAGTCATGGTTATCGTTTCCACATATTGTACTTCATTATGTAATTACCTTTCCGAAAGTGGATTTAATATCACCATCTTAACTGAATCTCTACCTTGTCCTTCCTCAACCCTTTATTTCTTTTTCAGTAGATATTGCAGTTTCTTAGACTTAAGATCACCTATTTAGAGTTTTGACCTCTATTATGCAGAATAGAAAATAATCAACATAATTATGTTGTGAATTTTTAACTAAACAATTCTTTTTAGCGTAGATGAAAATCTAGTAAAATTTACACATGAAACCAGAGACTGCTTGGGAGTGTTCCAATTAACTGCAGTTGTAGAAAAACGACTTATGCCGTTGCTTTCATGGGCAAAGACTAATTGCCTTTGGCGCTGTTTCCAGAAGCATTTATTAGGAAAAGCATTGAATCGATGTCCATTAATGTTGGTACCAGAAGACAATAACACAGCCCAAAGAAGGCCAGCTTAATTAAAGATGTTATTAATAACACTTTCATTAGTATTCTCTCTCTCTCTCTCTCTCTCTCTCTCTCTCTCTCTCTCTCTCTCTCTCTCTCTCTCTCCTTGAGACCTGGGACTTTTTTGCATTTAAATTTCAGCGCTTTACGTAATCAACTTATTGAAACTTAGCGAGAAAATGAGTTAGAGACAAATTGAAAAAACAAGAAAAAAATAGAGCATTAGTTGTCAGTCGTGTAAATATTTGAAACAGTGTTAAAAGAATTTAAGAAAACTTTAATTTTTACTGTGTTGGTTCTTATCCAAATACTTTGGACAGGTAGGAAAAACGACGATTTTTTTTAATAAAGGAAATAATTTTTATGTAGAGAAGAAATAAATAGAATATTATCTGTCTCTTGCGCTATGGAAAAAGAACATCTGATTACTTAACAGAATGATACCTTTTACATGTTCCTAACAAAGATTTAAGAAGTAAAATGAGAAGTAAGATAAGCACGAGGGAGGATTCTGATACCTGCCATGATCGACCTGTTTTCCAGGAAGAGTATCAGTGGATACGCCCACCAGCCTCTACTCAAGTGAGGTCTTGAGATGTCTCCATTAGAACAGCGTCTTCATCCGTCTCCTCGCTGCCCCAATAAATTTACCACCATTTTAATCTTGCCCAAGTCAAGTCGTTAGGCCAAACCTCCTTTTTTTCACATTCACCTGTGATCAGTTGGGAAGTACTGTCGTCCTCCTGTGTTCATTATCCTCGTATATATATTTATATATATTATATATATATATATATATATATATATATATATATATATATATATATATCTATATATATATATATATAATATATTATATATATATATATATATATTATATATTTGAGTGTGTGTGTGCATGCTAAAAGTAGATTAACATATATTACTCGATGCAACAGAGACAAGTAGGAGGATTTCCTCTGTTTCAAGCTGCATCTTCGGTCACGCTTTTGGAGTGTAGTTGGAGTGTAGGAGTTTCCCGATTCTGCATAAAACTCCCGCTCCGAGAATGTGAGGGGAGTTTGGAAAGTAGATAACTTTAACCAAGACCAGCCAGTTTTCAAAAGCTTTCCAAGCGTTGCACCTGGAAAGGAGGTTTTCATCCTGCAAGAAGCCGATTTGCATTCTTTACCGTGGAATTTAAGATGACCTTCTATTAATTTGCATGCATGAGTTGACGTTGACATTAAAAACTGAACATCTTAGCAAGGCTGGGAGGAAGGTACTCACGTCTTTGATGCTGCTTTATGTAACCTCACTTTTTATGTACTTTCTAAAGACACCTGTACTTTTAACATAATATATGTTATATTCCAGTCATTTATGGTGTCTTCAATCATGGATCGCTCAAGTGAAGGATGGCAACTTTCCTCTTTCCTATTATTGGGACTGATCCCTTCATATTTGAAAACTGCAGACAAGGAACAACTTATGGTTACTGCAGCACTGGCTAGATTATACGAAATCCTTTGGTTCTAATAGGATATATGACGCCTAAAGTACGAAATGCAAGTACGCTATAACTATTCAAACGTAACTTTCAGAGCACGTATTCTAGAATTAGAAATAGAAAAAAGTTACTCATAAAAATCTGTACAGAAAAAGGCCCTTGTAATGAATAACTTGTCCTTTTCAACCGTAACCGATCAACTGATAATGTACAACCTACCTCAGAGGTGGCCAAAGAGCCGATCACGGCCACCTGTTTGGTCGATCGCCGTTCCCCCACAACCCTATATAAATAAAGAATAACACAAGCACACACACATACACATACATACATAACATACATACTACACACACACACACACACACACATATATATATATATATATATATATATATATATATATATATATATACATGTATGTATATATATATATATATATATATATATATATATATATATATATATATATATATATATATATATATATATATATATAGGACCGAAAGTACTCGACCAACTCGTTTTTTCATTTTTTTCCTTCGTGGCAAAAAAACCTTTATTTATATATATATATTATATATTATATATATATATCTATATATATATCATATATTATATATATATATATATATATATATATATATATATCTATATATATATATATATATATATATATATATAGTATATATATATATATATATAGTATATATATATATATATATATATAAGTTAGGCAATTGTGCTCATGTTTTATCGTAGTATGGCGCCATTTGAATTTTCCCCCCCCAGTAATAATGTGTGATTATATAGTATGGCAGATCGTAAAAGAATTTCAGTCTTTGTAGAGTGAGATCTTTGGAGTTTCAAAAAGTCTGGCCCAACCCCTTGCCCTAGCTCATCATGTTGGCTTTAGCCATCTCATGATGAATTCGTTTGCCCTCATTGGGAACTGATCTAGTCTCAGGGATTGTAGCAAACCTCCATCACCATTTACTCTGCTTTGATACAATACTGCTGATCAAGTTCTGATTAAGCATCTCAGTAGGTTTCACTGAAATCTCAAGACGCGTCAAGCAAGAGAAACATACTGACACGCGGACAGAGAGCCCGATGGCCTACCTTTGTGCTAAATTTAACTGAGCTCCCTTCGAACAGAATATGAGAAATTGTGGCATCAAATTAAACTTGACAGAGAAGGTGATGGACAGCAAGTCGGGTAAACAGACAGAGGGACAGACAGACATAAGTTAGTTAACTTACATTTTTCTACTTTTCAGTTGCACCTTTGGTGAGAACTTCTGTGAGAAAATAGTTAAATGTTGAGCTTCATCAGTTTTCAAGATTTTTGATGAGTTTTTCGTTGTTTTTGTTATTGTTATTAGATTTGTTGTTAAGACTGATATCATTCTTC
>NC_087209.1:89946956-89954456 GCF_015104395.2 Macrobrachium nipponense | reverse complement strand
CCTTTTGTGCAATATACTCTCCTACTATCTTGGTGATTCCGTGGGAGTGAAGGACTATCCATTCTTCGCGAAGTGGAAAGAGATCTTAAATCACCGAAGAAAAACAGCGAGAGATTCTCAAGAAACAGATGGCTGGTCTCGATATCTACGGATTTTCAGCATTGGATTTTAAGGAAGTTATAATGCTTGGCTTTATATCTACTTTATGATTTCCTAAAGACTTAAAATATTCGTAATCTTGATTAAAAGATAAGATAACATATAATGTTTTTCACTCAGCTATAAGAAACCCATATTAAATTATTTGGTAATTGCTACTACGGTACTAATGTTGGATTATCTTTTTACGAGATTTGCGATCCTACAGCTTAATAATTACCTTCAACTTCAAACACCAAATCAGACTGGTATTTACTGCTTTCGCGAATTACTGCTGAATATCTTCATAATCATAATTATCTTCGTAACACACCGTTTAACAGATACGCAATTATGCTCAAAGGGCTCATTTACATTTCCGCATCATTCAGTTCTCTCTTTCTCCCATCAAATACACATAAAAAGGTATTTACATACTCACGGGATTGTAACAATGATGAGATATCTTCAGACTATATTATCTCTTATTTTAAAATTTTAGCTATTGTGCGTTCTTTTATTATACATTTTCTTGCATCATTTATCCAAAAAAAAATTATCCTTCTAAAAAGAGACATTTGCTTTAAATTTTCCTATAATACAACTTTTCTACTGACCTACTCTTTTCATCCCTCTGTCAATACCGACAGTGTGATATCTTACACTTTTCAAGCTCATCTGTTATTTACTAGATTGTCTGTATTTCATCATAGTCCTCCTAATAACAATCAGTCCGATTTTAAATGTATTATCTCAATCAAAGTCCCGTAATCATTTATATCAAGATGCTAAACTTATTGTTTCATTCTTGGAACCATGCAATGACAACAAACAATTAATTGCAAGCACATATTAACTTCCTGACTTACAGAAATAGACTACTATGTTTTGTAGTTTCATCCAAAAGTCTTCTAGATGTTAGCTTTGGCTTCAATAGAAGCAATTAAAAGAAAGCGTCCAAGTGTACTTAGGTACCTCTTTCATAGAAAAAACCCCCTCCTAGTAAACCTTTTATTGTCGGCAGATAGGATGCGTAAGCATAGCTATACTTTGTGTTACCGTTCGCCTTGGCCGTTCCTTGTAAGCTACTCAATTATGATCACGCTACCGGATGAATATACTGCACCTATAAATGTGAATCTATACTGCACCTATAAATGTGAATGGGACTAAAAGATATTTCCAAGAACAAGCACAAAACAAGATCGCTCCTTCAGTAAGAGGCAAGAAGATCTGAAGTTATCAAAAATTAGTGCAAAATTGATGGAACAAGAGGAACATTGACGAACACAGAACTGATATCTGAAATGTGATGAACACAAATTTGTGTCTGACGGCATATGTTGTTAAACTGCTTATTAAGTAGAAGACTTTGAGACATCAGATGAATTCATGAAATTAAGAGATATGAAGGAGACTACTAATATCCATTTCAGGGAGCGAGTCATCGTTTTTCTAAATATCTTTCAAGATAATTATCTGATCGAAATGGCACTCTGACAAAGTGTATGAAACACCTTCCACCATTTTTGGTAACACAGTCCATTATCAAGTGGTGTTAATTAAGGCGTACACTCCTCCTTGACTTTTAAAGGCAATGTCGCATGAGTCAGTAGGACTAATCTACAAAATCGAACATCTTCTAGCCACATCTCTTCCCTCTCTCTCACTCTTCTTTATTGATGTTTTCCTCTTCTCTCCCGCTAATACCTCTCTGTAATTTACAATATGCAACAAAATAACGTTTTTTCATGTTATTTCTCAATACCAGCAGATACCATGAGAAGTCATAATGAAAATGATAGCGATATTTGGAGTCACAGAACATAACAATGGTTTATTTTTTCCAACGTTTCAGTTAAAGAGAGACAAGGTCTAGCAAACTGAGTGGAGATGTCTCCCACCTAAGGTAACTACATAGGCGATGACGTACATTAGAGGTACCTGCTCAAGGTACTTTTCTTTACAGCAGTTCACCTGCTGATGCAAAACGGAGATAGATAAAGCTCATTCTACTTCTTGGGGGATTTTGGGATGAAGTGATGAGACCTCTTTCTCTTAGCCTTGGTCTTTCTCTTGTCCTTGGTTAATAGTATCCTTGGCGTGTTAGGTAATACCATAATGATAATGGTTGTCTGTCGGTTGCCACACATACAAGATGGAGAAAAGCTGACAATGATTAGGGATTAATCTCAATGAGTATGTGAATCTACATAACACACTCACACACAAGAATCACACTTATATGGTCAACCAATCGATCAACGCATCTATCTCTCCATCATATTATCTATTACTTTGTCTAAAGCTTACCCTTGGAGTGTATATATGTGTATATATATATATATATATATATATATATATATATATATATATATATATATATATATATATATATATATATATATAAGTCTCACCATTATCAAATCAATAATTGCTACACTCGATTTAGTAATGAGGTTGTTATCTATACAAAATTATATATGTTGATAAAATAAAATTTTGTGACATTCCTTTACGATTGCTTAACTGATTAAGAATATTATATATATTTTTTTACTGCATGCTTTTATATGTATTCAGGCCACACAGGCCGTATGATCGCATTACAGACGTGATGGAATGAAGACAAGAAAAGTATTAATTATATATACCGGGTTGTAAGGTAAACTGTGTGATTTAATTTTGGTTACCTTATCTTACCTCCTCGTAGCCAACACGTCGATACGAGGGTTACAGGATTTAAGAGATCATGATAGTAGGTCCATTAAACTGGGTGAATAGGGTGATGGCCATACACTCTTTAGCCTACTCGCATTTATATAACATAAAAAAAATGCAATACCAATAATTAAATTAACAGAATCTAAAAAAGCACAACATATTTATAACATCCAATATTACTCAATATAATACAACAGACAGGAATTGGGTAGGGACCGGAGACGGGGAGGTCAGGAGAGTGGGTTGAGAGAGAGGAGGAGTAGGGGGTAGGGAGAGGGAGGGGGGGGGGGTGGAGGGAGGGGATGGGAGGGAGGATGGGAGGGACAATATGGGGATAAAGGACGTTCGAATGCATAGGTTGGCGATGCTTGGCAACACCAGGTAAGTCAAGAGTAAACGCCTTAACTAACACCATTTGCCAATGCACTATATTACCCAAAATTAGCGGGAGGTATCTTGTGCTCTGTGTCAAAGTACCATTTAGATCAAATTAATAGTATAAAAGATATTTCAGAAAAAATGATGACTAGCAGTCCCTGAAACATATAGTAATTCACAAGCGTCTGAACATCTCGGAAGGGAAGCTCTACTGAATTGAACTGCAAATATAATTTGGGCTAAAGGTCAATCAATGGGACATAGAGGTCATTCAGCATCGAAATGGAAATCTGACAGTAAAAGTCTTGAAAGGCGCAACAGGAGAAAAATATAGAAGTTGCATTATGAATCATTCGTTAAGAGAGGATTGAGGAAAGTAAGATGGAGGACAGAGAATATGAAAGGAGGTACAATAAAAGGCACGAAAGGGGTAGCAGCCAGGGAAACTACTCATCACTGTCATTGTGTCAATAACAGCTTTTCTAGTACATAGCATGAACTCCCATCAAGAAAGAATCAAATTGGGATGAAAAGACTACAGACATACACAAACACACACATACACACAGACACACACACACACACACACACACACACACATATATATATATATATATATATATATATATATATATATATATATATATATATACATAAGATATACATTTTTTTCTTTAGAGCAAAGATGATCTAATGCAGTCCCATTATTCTCTAATACTGAGTCTTCGATTAACCTAATAAAATGAAATACAAAATACAACAGGAGCAAAACTTCCCACTCTTACTTCCCGTTTTGTTGTAGAATTTATAGTTCCCAGTTCCACGAATCTTTCTTGATTACTCACGAGAATAAGTTTGACAGTTTCGTTCATAATATGCAAATGAAGAGGGAATTTGTGCTTGCAATCGAGTGTATTGATATGATACCTAACAAAGAAATATACGCACGCAAGAACGGTATATAAAGCATCACATATGTTGATTTAATAATTAATACATAGACACACATACAGACGAGCATAAACACACAAACGCGTTTATATATTTTATGTATATATATATATATATATATATATATATATATACTATATATATATATATATATATATATATATATATATATATATATATATATATATATATATATATATATATATATATATATATATATATATATATATATATATATATATATATATATATATATATATATATTATATATATGTATAACTGAATCACGAAAGTTAGGAACGTGATAAATCCATAAATAAGGAAAAATAAACGAAGGAGTCTGCAAGATCTTTCGACTTTAAAAGTCCTTTACTGAGCAGATACTGGCAAAAATACGAGAAAAGACAATACAAGAGGGTTCGTATAACTGACAGATAGGGATTATAAAGGGATTTGTACCTCGAATCCGACACACCTGGAAGATAAAGAAACCTTCCCAAACAAGCATAAACAATGGGTGCAATTAAAGGTTTAAGACAATCATCTCAGATACAATCTCCAGACAATTAAAGGATTATAGGTGACAGCTATTTGAACTTGGTAAACAAAGCCATATTCACAAAACATGACAAGCCTCATACATTACAACAAAATTTAATAACTCTAAGGCAACTGATTTTTATTTAAGTCAGTAATTATATCTTTGAGGTCATTCTTAAACATGTTACAGATACAAGGGTCTAAATGAAAAAGGCCACGACTAACATTGAAATTACAATGAAAGGTAAGTTGTATTAAAGCAGATTCTAAAAGATTTCGTGATAAGACATCTCTTGACCATGCAATTACTGAACTATCAATCCAATTAATTCTGTGGTTGTTTTCACTTAAATGAATGAATAATGCATTAGATTTTTGCCCAGTTTTTACAGAGTATTTATGCTGGCTTATCTTCTTGCTTCTTAGCCTTTGCTGGACTGTCCGAGATAGAATGAGGGACAATCCATACATGGAATTTTATATATTATGTTGTTGCTTTCTCTGGGGCCATTTGTTATTAACATTCTTTTTAGTGTTTGGTTATTTATATATATATATATATATATATATATATATATATATAGATATATATATATATATATATATATATATATATATATCTACATATATCTATATATATATATATTATATAATATATATATATATATATATATATATATTTATATACATAAATATGATACAAAAGCACAGTAAGTAATATGCAAGGATGATTTATTAATATCATTTTAATATGCTTACTACGCCGTCTTCAGGAGGATATTAGGTTTCCATAAATCATCAAAGAAATGTAAACGACTTTATACTCCGCACTCGACCGGTTTAATTATAAATAGATAACATTGGGTCCCGCGTCGAGTCTTTGAACATAAAACAAGTATGATTACATGCAACTAATGAAATTAGTTTCCTTCTTTCTTTAGACTACTTTTAGTAGAAAATAATTTCTATATAATAAAGATTTGTATCCTAAATAATTCCTACTCATTACTATGATTAAGAAAAAACAAAAATATATTAATGGCATTGTCCTTTCTGCGTCTTTTCTTTCATTGCGTGTACCCACTAAGTATGATGCAATTTTTCGATGATTATTATTCGAACGCCTTCACATATAACAAGTTTTATTTATTGCAGGATAAATACACACACACACACGCATATATATATATATATATATATATATATATATATATATATATATATATATATATATTATATATAATCTATATATATATATATATATATATATATATATATATATATATATATAGAATGTATGATATAAAGTGAATACCAACTGTTTATTCAGGCATCGTCTGGGCACAAATGAGATACAGTTCGAAAAAAGGTTATAAGCAAACATAAAGATGAAGAATACCAGAAGGTTAAATGGCAAAAAAGTAAAATTCAAAGCCATAATCCAGAATAATCCGGGATCACCGGTCACAAACTAAAACCATAGATTTAACCATAATAGATGACAGAATATTCTGGATTATCTCTTTGATTTTTTTTCCTTTTGACAATTAACCATCTGGCATTCTTGATCTTTTTGTTTACTTTGTAACCTACTTTCCAACTGTATTTTATTTATGCCCCGACGATGCCTGATAAACGGGAGAATAACTTGGTATACTATCCTTATGCCCGTAATATTCTTGTGGTAATCTCTTATATATCAAAATCACGGGTAAATATATTATATATATATATAATATATATATATATATAATATATATATATATATAGATATATATATATATATATATATATATATATTATATTCCGAAGGAAGTAGTAGGGAAAGGCATCCTCATCTTTCAACAGTTTATTAATGCCGACGTTTCGCGACGAATTCCAGGTCGCATTTTCAAGGCTAAAAATATATATAAGTTTACGAACATTAATAATTGATCTAATTTAATTTATATTAAAAATGTCATGGCAACAGCTCTCATTACAGTAAAAGTAAAAAGTTAAAAAGTTAAAAGTTAAAAGTTAAAAGTTAAAAGTTAAAATTGAACAGCACCTCCAAAGTCAGACATATTAAAAGTACAGGACTTCACTAAAATTCCAGAAACACCTACCTATACAAAAGAAAGAGTAAAACTGACACAATATAGGTAAAAATACAGTGAGGCAGACCAGCTGCCCAAACTAGGCTATAAACAATTTTACAGAGGACGTTTGGGTATTTAACGACGGTACAGTCTTTTTAATAATGATAGATTCTAAAATTGTCAGGTTGTTGTTGTTCCGCAGTTGGCCCAAGATAGAAAAATCCTTGCTGTCAATATATGTTTTACATGTTTTTGAGTGATTCCGTATATTGGATTGTTCTGGATTTGATAACCTACTACCTGTTCTATGGCTTATGCCCCTGTGGGAATCAATTCGAACCTTCAACAGCCTCCTCGTGCATCCCACGTATGTCCGTGATCACATCTCGGGCAAGTATATTTATATACGACGCTGGATGAAAGCAGAGGACTGAGTCGGTCTTTGACTCTAAACAGCGATCCAATGGTTAAGGGATTTTTGGGGATAATTTTCAAGTCCACAGCCGGAAACATCTTTTGAATAGTGGATGTGCATGTTCTCCTAAAGGTATCATCATGCAAGAAAGGGAAACTTGCAAACATCTTTAGTCTCGATACAGTAGATACCGGTGTTGAATGCACCATTTTCTCTGACAGCAGTTTGTTTAGAGATCTGAAAAAAAGTCGTGAAGGAAAACAATTATTATTA
>NC_087209.1:89874456-89941956 GCF_015104395.2 Macrobrachium nipponense | reverse complement strand
GTATGACTTCCAAGCAGTGCCTTCCTGTCGACAGGTTTCCCTGTCAACTTCTCGAAGAGAATAAGTATCCCTTCTACTGTGATTGTAACACAGTCACTGGCTGTTTCGTCTCTCTCTCTGCTGGCACTGGCTGGAACTCTGGAGGAGGAGGGAGTTGGAGTTGGGGAACAGGTGAGGGAAGGGACGGGTCGGTTTTTGGAGGAGGTGGGTGGGATGGGATTTGGTGAAGGTAATGGCGCAGGTACTCTTGGTTTCGGTGTGTAGTCGACTTTCTTTCTTGGAGTACGACGTTGTCTATGTGGTTTTGGCGGCAGTTGTTGCTGTGGTGCAGTGGGTATTTGCTGTGGCTTCGATGTCTCTTGTTTAGATGGCTTCAGAGTCGGCTCCTTGGGGGGAGGAACGCCTTTCATCCTCGCAACTCGCTCCAATCTTGCAGTGCAGCGCTTGTTCCAGGCATGATGTTGGCTGGAACAATTTGGGCATTTGCTGGTCACTTCTTCACCTTTCTTGTAGTTGTCAAGGCATTGTTGGTGGGGTGTGGCTGGCTGCATATCCCACATTCTCTTGTCCTTTGCAGCGGCTGCTGTGATGCCCAAACTTTTGGCATTTGAAGCATCGTAGGGGCTCAGGTGTGGAAGGCTTCTGTGGGGGGAAATTTAAATTTCCCCATACTCCAAGGGAAACATGACTTTGGGATATTTGTCCCTTGAAAGTGGCAATGACCTTTTTCGTCGGTTCTCCGATTTTCCGATACATCTCCGGGCCTCTACGACGTTCTGCAGCTGAAGGATCGGTTCTAGGGGCAGGCAGGTCGGGAACTTGCAAATCACCAGCCTTCTTGATCCGTTCATTTGGATCAAGGAACTGGAAAGTAGTGTTCTTCTTCAGGAACTCGGCTGTTTCTCGGTCTTTTGGAGAAATGATCAAATCTGCATTCCTGTTTGGTTTAACAGTCATTTTTAAATGCTTATACTTGGCTTCCAAGTCTGCTATTAATAAGTAAGCAGACTTTTCAGCACTTGCTGTGACTCGAAACTTAGGAAGTTCCGTTCCAGCAGAAGTAGTAGGAGTAGTAGTAGGAGCAGTAGTAGGAGCAGTGGTTGGAGCGGCTGCTTGGAGTGGGGCATCCCCACCCGTCTGGAACCTCCTCCTGCCTTCTTCTGTCGGCGAACTGTCGACCATCGTCGGCAATCGTGTCAGATTCTGTGACACAAGGGCTTGGCGGCGCAGAAATTGCTTCTTCAGGAGCTGGAGGGCTTGGAGGGTCCTCCTCTGCCTCGCAGAGGCAAGAGGAAGGAGCGTCCAAAGGCGGCCAGTGGAAGTCGGCGTCGTCGCTGGAGACTAGTGTCCAAGACATCCTCTGTCTCTCACTCTGGCAGAGTGCGGTGTCCGTCCTCCTTATATCGTGGTTGACAGCAGGGGGTCTGCCCTATGCTTGTCTCCTATTGGCTGGTGGCGGTGAGTCTTGTTTTCATTGGCTGCCTGAGCCAGGTCTCAAGCCACTTTCTTCGAGCCGATGGTTGCGTTGCAGATATCCTGCAGCCGCCTGGACCTCCTAAGCGGCGCTGTAACATTGATGGGCGTTGCGCTACGCTGTGGGACGTCACGGCTACTTTGATTTCCATCGGCTGCAGGAGTACCTCGTTCGGGGGCGTTGTCATCCACAGAGTTGTCATGATCGGTGGTGTCATTGTTGGTGGCAGGTCTTCTCATACTCGTAGGGAGGAGAAATTCTTCCTGCGTCGTATTCAGTGTAGGTATTATTTGCTGGATGAGGAGCGCCTCCAGCAGGCGCAACCGACGGGCATCAGGGGCCTTCCCGATGATCTTCGTGTTCTTTATGATGGACATCCGGAGATGGCCTCGTGATGTTTGGTGCGGGCGTGTTTCTTTATAGCCCCCTCTTTGGGCGATATTTTTGTCAGTTTTGATGTATGTTCTTTGTTTACAAAAGTCCCTATTGACTCTGTGCTAGAATATTTAGTAATGAACTTGTACTGCATGAATTGCCTATGTCCGTTAGTCACATAATTTCCTTATTAAGTTATGTATTTGTGATTGCAGATTTATTTATATGGAGAATATTACCAACAAATATTAGGTATGGCCATGGGTAACCCTTTAACACCTCTCTTTTCAAACTTATATATGGAATTTTTTGAGAGACAACACCTCCCGAATATCACACTTATCCCCTTAAAAAATGGCTGCCGATATGTCGATGATTTCTAGTAGTCCTAATGTGGTAGCCGGAGTAAATGGATTTACTTTCCAAATTGGAATAATTATGTGCAACATAAAATCACTGTAAATGATTTACTGTCTAAATTGAATAATTTAGTGCCATCCATAAAATTCACTGTTGAAATTGAAAATAACAATGTCATCCCTTTCCTAGATGTATAATACATAGAAAATCTTTCCAATGCAAATTCAGTATTTATAGAAAACCCACAAATAATTTAACATATGTACATTTTTATTCTGGCCATCATCTTGAATCATTAAAATTTAAAATTTTAAATTTTTTCTTCTATGTTCCTATGCCGCTTTGCGTATCACGAGTCCACCAATACCTGGACCAAGAAATAGAATACATAAAGAAGATAGGAAACGATCTCTGCTACCCACCTCATTTAATTGATTTATGTTATCAAAAAGCTCACAAAAAGTTTTATAATGTTGCTATTAATGAAAAAGAAATGCTTAAAAATGTACTTAGCGTACCTTATTTTCGTGGATTTGAAACCATAAAATCAATATTTAAAATCGTTTTAATGTTAATGTAGTGTTCTCTTATACCAAACCATACCATTAAAAGATATGCTAATTAAGATAGTCCCGTAACAAATAACAACATCATTTACAAAATTACTTGTAAGGATTGCCCATCGTTTTACGTTGGTCAGTCAAGTAAAAATTTGTGTACATATAAAGCAGCATAGTATTCAGTTAGAACAGCCCAGACTTCAAATGCACTGTTTATTCATCTGAGTGAAAAATCTCATTGTATTAATTGGGGTGATACCTCGGTAATTGCTAGATCAATAAAGATTATGTTTCAAGAAATTTACTGGACTCGGCAATTTATACAAATCACTAATAAAAACAACCTAGATCTTAGTCTGGGAATGTACCATTTGGACCCATATATTTGTAAGATGTTTATGAAGGACCTTAAAATAAATGAACAACTAATAAATTAGTCCCACATGTAATATAGTTTATTTCTTTCTCTCTCTCTCTCTCTCTCTCTCATCTCTCTTCTCTCTCTTCTCTCTCTCTCTCTCTCTCTGGTTCTATACTTTCTCTTCCCTCTTACCTTCTTGCTCGATTTATATATATTTATATTTTCTTTCGTCTTTCATTAATAATAATTTGGGGGGGGAAAAATTTGTGTAAAAATTCATTTATATTAAAGATATGCTCCCGTTTTTTTCAAAAATTGTACTGTTTTCAATTAAAATTGTATAGCTCCCGTGTTTTTTTTCAAAATGTATGTTTTTCTCGGAGAATCATTTGTTTACTGCGTGTATTCTTCAAGGTGGGGCTACAATCAGGCGGCTCCTCCTTTCTGTAGAGTGAAAATCGCCCTTATTGCTTGCTAATCTTGTAGAGTCAGTTTGCATATTAAGCTTTCTTTTGACTATGTTGTTCTCTGTAAAATCAGTTTGCCTCAGTAAAAGGGTCCGAATAGGACCGAAAGTACTTGGCTATCTCGCTTTTTTCATTTTTTCCTTCGTGGCAAAAAACCTTTATTTATACATAGCATCACGTTTTTATATACTTCGTGATCAAGTTATTCAATATATATATCATCCCTTAACTAGCTGAAGCATTGTTCACTATTCCCTCTGGCAGCATCATAACATGGTCACGAACGTGAACGCTTTTAGCCCAAGAAAACCCAAGGAAAAAATTTAGATGCAAGTTTAAAAACCTGATCATATAGGACATTTTTATATCTAGTGATCGATCATTCATTGTATTGCGATGGTGTTTCTAAACAAAACATTTTACCGATTGAGAGTGCGCTTCCTCTGTACAATCATTGATCCATAACATTGCCGGGGAACCTTCGGTGCTTCCAAAATATGTCCAAAGGCACTGGTTTATATAGCAATCCTATTTATAGCTTTATTGCAGAGACCAGGGACCCAGTTTATGCATTGGAACATGGAATATAGAATATTTGTCCCAAGCCAAGCGCTGGGATCTATGAGGTCCCACAGCGCTGAAAAGGAAATTGATAGTCGAAAGGTTTAAAGGTGTAACAGGAGGAAAACCTTGAAGTTGCACTATGAAACAATTGTTAGGAGTGTGGAAAGTCAGATGGAAGAAAGAGAATATGAGCAGACGTACAGTAAAAGGGTTGTAGCTAGTGACCAAAGGGACGCTGCAAAGAACCTTAAATCTTGCCTACCGTGCACCGCATGAGGTACACTGACGGACTAGCCCCCTAGGGAGCAGGTTCATGCATGTCATTTGGTATCAACACTTCTGATTATTTTCTTGCAGGTGTTCAGATGATTCTTGAATGGTCTTATTTTTGCAAGACTTTTGTCTTAATCACTATCAATAATACGAGGCATCATGTTGGTGATGGATTCATTTCCAATCCAAGAAACAAATATAAAATTTGCCCTGATTTTTGTCTAGCAGAGTCAAAAAAAAAATAATATGCAATGATTGCTGAGACTATTAACTTACATTCATCCTAGTTTGAACTCATAAAAAGAGGGATTTCTATGTAAGACGTTTTATGAACAAAAACAGATTTCTCACCCTTCAGCAGCCATCGGCCTGGAAACATCGCACTCAGTCCATTACTTATCCTGCTCTATACCTAGGAAAATTCTCTTCAAATCACCCCACCTTATTTCCTCGTCAAAGAAATAATTAAATTGAAGACGAAGATTTTCCTATTTAACTTTTCTGCACTGTTAGGGGTCTTTTTGACCCGAAAATAATTTTACATTAGCATATCTCTCTTGTTTTTAGAGATTGAAGCTTCATACTCCTTGACTTTTCCTGACTTTAGGGGGCGGGGTTATTATATTGCCTAAGTCTGGGTAAAAGTTTTCCCAGTAGTTTAATGAGCAGCAAAAAAAGTAACATCTAATCTGTTTGGGGTCAAAAATTACCTGTACCTACCTGCTATATTTGTGCCAAGTTTTTTTCACAAAACTGCATCAAAGATGGTATGATTATTAGTGAAAAAGAAGAAATCATTGAATTTTACAATTCAACTAAAGGAGGAGTTCATAATTTAGACAAACTTGTTGCAACTTATAGGTCAAAGCGTCAGACAAAAAGATAGTCTATTGATAACATAGTGGATGTGCCTGCCTACAATTCTTTTGTCCTTTGGAATATAGTGCAAACCTAACTGGAAGGGAAAAGCTACCTTCAAGAGAAGGATTTTTCTTCATGAACTTGGATTGGCCTTAGTCCAACCTGTTGTCGTTTAAAGGGCGTATCATTACCTATTACGCCAAAATGCCCGGCAAGTTGCTGAAACTGCAAGACCATCTATAGGATATGATAATTCTCAGTCTCAGGAAAGAGCTGCAAATAGACAGCGTTGTTATATGTGTAAAAATGACAACAAAGTAACCACAGTATGTACGGTTTGCCGAAAAACTACATGTAAGCGGCATACTGTTGTAACGTTCAAAGTGCAATAATTGCAACTAATTCCTAATCTTCAATAAGGTAGGGTGGTTGCGAGGGTTAGGTGTGGGGTCTGAATGACAGTCACTTCCACGTAGTAGAACCCTGGGCATTCAAAGTAATCAATTATGTACCTTATATAAGCTGACTATAAATACTAACCATTCTAAATCTCAGGAAAGATATACAAAAACATGGCATTGTTTATATGTGCAAAAATTATAGCAAAGTAACAGCACCATGGTGCCACAATATTCAACTGCAATAATTCCAACTAAAAGTTATTCTTCAATAAAATAGGGTGGCTAACATTGATAGAATTGAAGTCTGAATGATAACTTTCTTGCAGTGTACTCTAGACAAGCACCTAAAATAATATAAAAAGTAGTTTGTATGGCAAGGAATAGTCTAAATTTTTTTGACCCGAAAAAGATTAGATGTTACAAAAATTTGTTTTGACAGACCACAAGGGTTAAATCAGACATGAAAACTACCCGCAAATGTTTGGAAATCTTTGAAATTTTGTAGTTTATCACTATTACTTTGCATAATTAAGTTGTTGCACAAAATGCATAAAATTTTTACATAAATAGGGAAAAATGATAAATACACATGATAAAGGTACACTTCGAAGTGCCTCACCCTTCCCGCCACCCTCACCCACAACACCTGCATTATCCAGAAAATTATGTTTTTGTAATTTCACTCTTGGAAAATTATGACATGACGTTATGCAACAAAACTGATTATCTTCAAGAATTTTGATACTTCCAGTGGCAGGAGACTAGCTTTTTGTACGCAGTGTTACTGTTTCCCGTGTATTACAGGGTATGTTGCACAAAGCTTAATAAGTTAGGTTCTTCATGGAGAAACGTTGGTAGCCAACGAGAATATTCCAGGAGCAATTTAGAGGGCAACAATATTTGTAACCTTATATATTCTTTGTGGAGTTGTTCTCATATGGCGGCAATTGACTCTCCCCAAGTATTGGAGTATTTTCAAAGATCCTAATAAAGATACATAAATATAAGAAATCAATGTCATTGACATTCAATGAATTCAGATGCTTCTGTGTAATTGAAATAAGTCGTTAAGGACATGATGCAGTGACAGCAGAAACTCTTGGAGAAATAAGGTTTATAAGTTTATTTAAATATTTTTGCGTTATTCTATTATTTACCTATTCCTGCTCATATATATTTATATCTTTCGAATTAAGATATATTCACAAGAGCTGGGATAGACCTCCTTTCGCCATCATAGCCCAAGTAATCGTTTATCCTTCTATTACTTCTGATTCTTTTTTGTATCAGTGTAAAAAAAAAATTATCATATTATTTTCGCTTATGTAAAAATTCTACTAACCAAAAATGTAAAAGTTTATTCTGGGCATGTACAAGACATTCACTCTAAGAAACTTGAACGTTTAGGAATTCAGATACCAAAATTTCTAGATTCCAAAAATACTGTTTTCAATAATTCCAATTGTGTCTAAGAGAGAAGAGTTTCTCCTGGCATTGGATTGAATTGAATAGACTATAGAATGTAGGCCAAAGGCCAAGCGCTAGGAACTATGAGGTCATTAAGAGCTGAACGGAAATTGAACATGAAAGGTTTGAAAGTTGTAATCAAGAAAACCAAAACTTGCAGCTGCACTATGAATCAACTGCTATGACAGGGTGTAAAGTAAGATGGAAGAAGAGAATATGAAGAGAGGTACATTAAAAGTAAGGAGAGGAGCTGAGCCAGGGGCCGAAAGCTCGCTGCAAAGAACCTTAAATAATGCCTACTTTCCTGGCATTTGTTTTGGATTTTTTTATACCAAATTTTAAACTGAACTTTAGTAGTTTTTATTTATCGATTGAAATTCTGTTTTGGCGACTTCGGTCACTTTAGTTATCACGTGACTTACTCAGTTTACAAAGAATTATACAAACTACTGCTTAGAAAATATTTCCAAAATTGTCAAGCAACTGGTTTCATTTCATTCGAAGAGATGATTAACAACTACTGAAAAGCTTGTCCAGTAATCCAGATAAAGTCCAGATGAAGGAAGTTGCACAGTCATTTTAAATGAAAATTACTACATGCAGAAAATGGATGATATTTTAAAAGAGGAAGGACAATACGAGGTTCACTGAAACAGGTAACCTAACATACCAACCAGTCTTTAAGGTGAAGTATAAAATCAACAGGTTACTGAAAATTTTTAAAGATCATAACATTATAAAGGAAAGCACCTACTAAGAATTATGCTCGTCTGGTTGTTCATATGGGGTTTTATGTGGGTTTCCTAAAATACACAAAGAAAATTTCCCCTTAAGACCTATTTTGGCTGCGAATAGCATTCCAAACAAATAAATAGCTTTGTATCTAGTGCTGTTACCACCTCATTTACGGCCGTAATTTCAAGGGTTCTTGTCAATACCCAGAATTTGCAGTCAGTAAAAATGCAGCACAGCAACTTAGGAACAAAAGAACAAAAACACCTCAACAAAAGTTACAATATTTATTTCCACAAGAAAAAGGTAATGATTGGCAAAATTAATAACCAAAATGAATATATAAAACAAGGGAAAACCAACCTTAAGATCTTTAGAAGATCACCTAAAACTAAATTAAACCCTAAACCAAGAAATAGGAAATTTTAAATGTGACACTTCAGGCAGGTACCTTCCAAATTACTGGCCAGAAAAAACTAACCTAAGAAAATAAGTTAGGCAGAAGGAAGCTAGAGAAAATAAAGAGGGAAACTTAATAATACTCCTACCTAACACATACAGACTAAATTATACTCAAAACTTAACTTAGTGAATAGAATATATTAAGAATAATTATAATAAGTTGATAAACAATAAATTATGAAAATAACCTTACAAATTTATTCGACCACAAGAGGCTTAGTAGATTGTCTCATCAGGCCATACAAGGTCTAGACGACCATACTGCAAACAGGGGCGTGCAAATCTACAGGTACCCAGCAATCCACGATCGTCTTAAATAGCTATAAAAACATCTCATACATGTAGAAAGCCGCCATACTTGTCTCCACGAGTTCCAAGAACTCACTGACGCTGATGCAGAGGTCAACCGGGTCAAGTTGCAACGCCTGCAGGCAACCCAAAATACCACGGGAACACCGAGGGTAGTAGCCTCCGAGAATCCGTCAACGGATCTCGCACGCCACAAACTGCACCGTTCTCGGTAGATACGGGCCAACTCGTTCGGAATCCTTCCGACAAACGAGGGAAGGGGCGTGGCCAACGAATGCCGCGGGTGACAAACACCAGCGACCACACACAATGCAGCGAAGGATTAAAGATGCCGTGATCCAAATCTTCTGCAGTTTTCAAAAACTGCAGAAGCGACCATAAATAAAGTGGCAAAGCGTCAGGCTGTGAGGAGGAACTCGAACTAACTGTCTCACTTATCACCACCCTTACGATCAAGCCTTTCACTCGAGTCAACACAGCTCATAGGAGAGAAAAAACAACAATCGTTAATAAGGAACTTCAGTAGTTCATTAATACCGGGGGTGAAGGTGATAAATAAAACGCCTAGGAAAAACAAAGCAAAACTGCAAAGTCATATGACTTTCTTACAGAGTTCATCAAACTAAGAAACGATACTAACTTGTTAAAAATAATTAACAAATTATAAATTTACTTTAATCTAATAAGTGCCCATGTTGCACCATTCACCAATAATGAATATTCTTTGCCCAATCCTGCTAGCTCTGTACCTAATATCCTACCACAGGAGGTTGTCTTACTTATTGTTAGTTTGATGCCATATCCCTCTACACGTTGCAGGCGGGTCTCGACATTATTTCAGAGAAAATTTTAAGAAACTTTTAGAAGTTGCAGTGCAGGACACTCCCTTTATTTTTAACAAGAGGATTTACAAACAAGTGGATGGTGTCTCTATGTAGTCCATTTTGAGTTCCGCTATGGCTAATGGCTTCAGTTGCTTTCTCGCTCGAAGAACAAATGTTCGAAGGGTATCTCTTGACAAATCATCAAATGTATAGCTGACCCCATTGTTTTATTCAGACGTATATAGGATGCGGAAAACTTCTTAGAACATATTCATGGCTTACAACCCAATATCCATTTCACAACTGAGCACGAACATGACACCAAAATTCTAATTTTAGATACTTGAAGTACTCGAACTGTTCAAGGTTTTAGTACTAGCAATTTAAAAAAAAAAATTTACAGGTCAAGATACGAACTTTTACAGCAGTTGCTTTTTAGGTTTAAATTAAATAGAAATAATCAAAATGTTACACTGTGCTTATATGTTATCTTACGCCATGCATAAATTTCACGACGAAATTCAGTTATTTCAATTTTTCTAAAACAATTTTCATCCTAGATTTTTATTCAACAAATTTAACTCAACAAATATGTAAATAGGTTTTTGAATAACAGAATTCAACATCGCCTACCGATGCCTTTTGTGCATTCGAATAAATTCAAGCAAATGTCACATAGGTCAGTTCACAATACATTTCCACGTCTGGATATTAGGTTATGTTAAAAAAAAATCACAATACCATCGGGTCATTATTCTACAATAAGGACAAACTTCCCGCATTGATACGGTCTCTGGTGGTTTATTGTTTTACTTGCCTATAATGTAAAATTGTGGAAAGTATCAGATCCAACAAGAGATTGCTTAAAGTGAGAGTTGACTATCATCTTGGAGTCAGTCACTGACAGGATGTCAATTAAAAACAAAAGATTTTTCTGCGATCAGAGATCACTGTAAAAATTGTAGGAAATCATTTTCATACGAAGATTTTTATATTATCATCCCAGCACCCAATGACAAATCTCACTCCATCCTCGAATCTTTAGCTATCAAGAAGCTTATTCCTTCCCTTATTATTAAGTATAACGATCACTTACGGCAGCCAGCGAGGTTTTATCTGTTATTTCCTCGGGCACAAAGTAAAGTATATCTTACTAGTTTAACCAGACCACCTGAACTGATCAACAGCTCTCCTAGGGCTGGTCCGAAGGATTAGATAGTTTTACTTTGTCTAGGAACAAACTGGTTGCCTAGCGACCGGACCTACAACTTATTGTGTTATTGTGGGATCCAAACCACATTATATCCTGAGATAGATTTCTATTCTCCAGAAATAAATTCCTCTGATTCAACGTCGGCAGAGACGGGAGTCAAACTCGCGACTACCGAATCGCTAGGCGAGCACGTAAACTACTCGTCCAACGAGGAACTTCTTTCTGTCACAAAGGCACGTAGGTTATATAAAGTTTTTTTTTTTGTAGGTCAGTTTACTAACGCCTCCTACCCCCAACCCCCCTCCCCACTAAGGTCACTCAAGTCACAAATTTTTTTTATACACTATTTCCAATTATCACTTGAGTACCAACACCGATCGACTTAAAATTAAAAAATCTTATGCAAAGAAAATGGAATTATCAAGCCAGGATAAATTTCCGTGGTTTAAATTTCTCAAATTACACTCTCGTCAGGATTTCCACGCATTACAATAAAGAAACCAAAAACTTGGACAAATCAAGTAATAATTTTAGCTCCACACATCAACACATCCAATTTATAAAATTTGGAGCAACATTAACACTCTGCTGAACCCCGTGGCGGGGTAGTGCCGTCAGTGCACCTCCTGCGGTGCATTGTAGGCTTTACTTAAGATTCTTTGCAGGAGTGCCTTCGGTCCCTAGCTGCAACCCCTTCCGTTCCTTTTACTGTACCTCCTTCCATATTCTTTTTCTTCCATCTTACTTTCTTGCGAGGTTTTCCTCCCGTTACACATTTCAAACTTTTTACTGTCAATTTCAGTTTCAGTGCAGAATGACCTTATAGGTCCCAGTGCTTGGCGTTTGGCCTAAATTCTATATTCAATTCCACATTCAGTTCAATCAAAAGGAGATTACTAACAAACTCAAAAAACGAAGAAATTCAAAAGTTGCAACCAACAATTAAACATTTTTCTCGCCAGTGCACCTCACGTGCTGCACTGTAGGCACTACTGGGTTTTTGCAGCGTCCCTTCGGCCCCTAGCTGCAGCTTCTTTCATTCCTTTTACTGTACCTCCGTTCATATTATTCTTCTTCCATCTGCCTTCCCACCCTCTCCTTGTTAACAACTTTTCCACAGTGCAACTTCGAGGTTTCCTCCTGTTACACCTTTCAAACCTTCTTGCTGCCAGTTTCCCTTTCAGTGATGAATGGCCTCATAGGTCCCAGCGCTCGTCCACTGACCTAAAGTTTGTATTCCAAAGCATCCAAACGTATTTCATATAAGGGATTAAAGTCTTGAATTCCTCTCAATTGAGACAGTCGTAATAACAATCTTAATTCAAAAAGCTTTGGACTGAAGTATGTGATTTCCTTTCAACCTTATATGGCATAATTACGAACGCACTTTCAATGTTAATAGCATCCAAGGAAGGAGAAGCTGAATCCCTCAACCTTCCCTGTACTCAGCAAACTGGCAGCTTTGGCATTACTCATTTGCCGAATTTCCATCACTGTAATAACATCAAGGCTTCACCAGTTGCGACCTACATTCTAGAGTCCTCGTGTATGAAGAGCGCTGGATTTTGTACTCGCTATCTCTGGAATTATCGAAATCTACGACATTATAAGTTTTCGTCATTCCCACTTTAGATTGAATCTATTTACTGTCAGTCTTTTTGGTCAGGATTTAGAAATTGATGGAATCCTAGTAGGTCAATGTGTCCGTTATATATGCGAGTGTGTATGCATGTAGCGTAAGGTGGCATTTTGTGAAATTGTAAAGTGGTCAATCATTATAACTAAATTTAATTTTTCCCATAAGAAGGAAATGAGTCGTTTCCTTACGGATATTAATATCATAAACGTGAGCGTGTTTACTAATACTGTGTTTTAGAATACACTGAACTATATATTATATTTTCTTCTCTTGTTCGTCTCCTTTTTTTTAAGCATACGTTTGACACGTTATTTGTGGAATAAACCCCGCTTTTCTTTTACTTTAAAATCGTACTTTCACATTGATCACAATCACAAGTAAGGTTGATTGTCGCAAGGCTGATCGATGTGCCAAAACTTGACACCATGTCTGGTCTTCCATGGTGAACTACCTTCATCGTTACAAATTCTTTACGCCTGAAATCTTTAGACTGATTATGAAGGTTTTACTTTTAGCCTTTAAAATTCTATTAGTGTTTCATGCAGTTCATTCTTATGGAGAATTTAATGTATCCTTCGCTCTGCAAACTCTCTTCTTAAAAAGAAATGGAATTTTCTTTACTTGATTATTCGAGTTTCTAAAATAAAATTTCTTAACTTTAAGGGTCTAATTTTTCTGCTTGAACCTAGTTTCAAGAAAGCAAGCTTGAACAGAGCCATAGGTTGAGTCTGCCTTTATCGGTCGCCACGATATTCTGTGTACAAGGTGTGGTTGTTTACAGACAGAACTTGTAATTTTTTTGTATGCGGTATCTGTCATACCCCCACTAATAATAACTATTCCCAGTGGCTTTACAAGATGTTTAAAATCAACACACCATGTGTTATCCCTGGTGACTTCAATGCTTTACATAATAGATTGGCTTAGTCTGGTATTCCTGATCAGCATGACAGACCACCTCTGGGTCTGAGTATATATTTCTAGCAATAATTGTAACAATTGTCTTTTTCTCTAGTTTTATTTCCAAAACATTTTCATGACTCTCGTTCTGTTTACTGGAAATCATATTAAGGCTGTTATAGTTAACGAAGAACTTAAGGGCAAAGATCTAAAGCCATTCCACACGAAATACAAACAAATTATTCGGTCAGTTGCATCGTTAGTCGTCTATTGCATAAAACAAGAGACAAGCGCATTGGTAAAGCGTAACAATTAGTATTTTCTATTCCCAATACTAATGACGACGATACCTAAAATCGTTCGACATAAATTGTCAACTTAAATCTACGAATATTAGCTGGAAAACTAGTCCCCGTCCACCGGTACAAACCCATATGCAAAAATAATACTTTTCATGTTCACTTTTCCTTTAGCAATTGCAGTACCAGTCCTATCAATATTATCTCTCAAACTGAGAGAAAGATTCTTCTAACAAACCTCTCAAAGAACTGGTCCGAAAAACCGTTACAAACTCCAAGTTCTAAATGGTACTCACATTGAAATCAAATTTTCAGTAACTCATTGAATACTTTTATAACATCATTTTGCAACTTCACTTCCGTGAGAATCAACATGTCACTTTTCTCTGCATCGTGTATTTCCCCCTCAAAATTAATACCTTCGTCAATCATCAAAAACCAGGCATGTATGCGAGGTACATTGATGACATTTCTATTACTATGAAGGACAAGAAGCAAACAGGTAAAAAATGCGCCGAAGTTTCTTCGCCACAATAAAGTTTTCTGTACAGCCACTACAGCGTATAATTAAGGCCACCGAAAATATATCTGTCTTTCGGTGGTCTCAGTATAATGCTGTATGAGCACGATTGCGGCTGAAGTTAACCTTAAATAAAATAAAAATCACTAAAGCTAGAGGGCTGCAATTGTTAAGTTTTTATGGTTGGAGGGTGGATGGTTATATACCAATTTGCAGCCCTCTAGCCTCAGTAGTTCTTCAGGTCTGAAGGCGACAGAAGAACGATGATGGACAAAGCTGGCACACTTTTTTTTTCCTTTCTTTCAGAAAACATAAAAGGCGCCGAAGAAACGCCGAAAGATCGCTCCCATCATGCAGACGCCCCACCTCATCTAACTCCAAAATAGTAAATAACTCAAATAATGGCAACAACATATCCTAAATCACGTCTCTCTCTCTCCCTCTCTCTCTCTCTCTCTCTCAATCTATCTCTCTATTTCTCTCTCTCTCTCTTCGCTTACCCATATCCTCGCCCCCTAATTCGTATACCGCACTGCTGTTTTAGAGTTTCCGATTGTTCCATAGCAACCAGAACGATGCTTTTAGGTTGATCACGTCCACTTAGGAAATTTAACGTTATTGTAATCTTATAGTAATATTTTATTTTTCCACAACTTAAAAAATCCATGAATATGATTTTATTGTACTTTTTTTATTTTGTTGTATTGTATGGAAATGTAATTTCAATTCCGTCCGCACAATGAAATAAAATAACAGAACACAAAGATCATGCTTACCGCGGGCTGCTCTATAAGGAAGAGCCGTGCTGGCATAAGGCCAGCTTACTCCAAAACAACAGAGATCATACAGTAATTATTGAAGAAGTAACGACGAGAAACGGAACAAACTGTTGTGGTGTTGTTCCTACTGTATGGAACAAAGAGTTTATTTGGGTTCTTTATCCTTCAGCTACATTTGAAAGAATGTACATGACTTAGAAAGTATTGTGAAACTAATAATAAGTTGATCAACAACGAAAAAGGCACTAAACTCAACACACACACACGCACACACACACACACACACACACACACACACACACACACATATATATATATATATAAATATATATATATATATATATATATATATATATATATATATATATATATATATATATATATATATATATATGTGACGGAGTGGCCTAGATTATCAGTCTGGTACCATTAATACTTAGGGGAAGTAGCCAAAGATCTGTGTCTGGACATCATTAATATTTGTTAAACCAAATTGCCAAGTATCTGGTTACTACACTTATGTACTTGTTAGCGCAAGAGACCCTTTTATTCCTGGGTCTAAGCACCCTTTTGTACTTGGGGGCACAGTTTGATCAAATACTTAGTTATTGCTTACCTCACTACAGCCAGACACCTGACCCTTCATCACAAATACTAAAAGACTGAATACTCTAAATGTAACAGTGATCCCTTATAGAACTGAACAGTCAAGAACAATCAGTCTAAGTTCATTAAAATGGATGTGAGGTAATCTTAATTAAAGGGCATCACTCCTGCAATTTCAAATCTAAGTATTTCCCTGATTCTGATTCATTTGAGGGTAACGGCACAATTACCACTCTGTATTTCTACCTAAACAAAAATAAAATTTATAGTGAAATTCACAATCTCAGGGAAATTGTTATTACTTGAAAACAAAAAGTTTAATTAATTCTTGAATTAGTCATTAATAAAAATTAAATCAAAGTTAACAAGAAAATAAATTAAATTAAATTATAAATAAACAATTAAATTCGAAATGAAATCTAATTAAATACAAATTATTTGCAAGTGTTAGATTCACAATTACACAATACAATATTATTCAAACTAATTAGACAAAATAAAGACAATGCAAAAAAACATAATGCATAATATGAAAACAATTAAAGCATTGACAGTACAAACATTAAGCATATAAAATGGACATGTCAAAAGAACAAAGCAGAAGAAAAATGTATTGAAAATGATAATTTTATCCAAACTGTAAAATAAAACCTAGAAGTGCACTTAAAACATTTGTAAAATACCTTTTATACGCAGTTGCAACTTCTCCCTCAAAAAGAAAAGGCCGTTACAATCTTCAAACCTTTCGTGGGCGCCTTCACAAAAATAATATTAATAACACTATGCTCAGATGCCACAAACAAACACATATATTAACTAAGAATTATATAATAATGAGTGACAAGCTCAAATACAAATGTGAGTTACATTATGTTAATGAAATAGTCTCGTGAATGAGCGAGCGCGAGAGAAAGAGCTTTGAGAGAGAGAGAGAGAGATATATATATATAGAGAGAGATTTCTCCCCAAACACACCCAACCAGGTATTGGAATTGAATGAATAGATCTCTATCCTGTAAGGCGTATGGCCATATGGGACAAGTAGCATCGAGTTCAAGACGAAAACATATTACGTCATCTCTCTATGTTAAACATGAATAACATCATTGTAGGGAAGATTCTCGAAGGACTCGATGCTGCCTGGGAGGCCCCTAAACATGTTTGCGCGGATAAAGAAATCAGCTGGCTCAGGCATTCTCAAGATGTGAATAACAACCTTCTCTGTTACTCTTTCTCTCTTTCTTATGTACGTTTTTCTTCTCTCTGCTTTGGTATGTATGTTTTAAACATGAAAAGTTACACTACTTAACATGTGTTATGTTTAAATGTGGGAATCTGAACACAAAAACATACTTTCATAACATGATACACAGGTTCTGAGGTGAATTAATCATATTACCAAAAAATTATAATTGCATTACAAAACTTGCATTATAAGAATATATATACTATATATATATATATATATATATATATATATATATATATATATATATAATATATATATATATATATATATATATATATATATATATATATATATATATATATATATATATATATATAAAATTTATTTATACACTCAACCTACAAGTTGTAGATGCCTAACTTCAGATTCCCTGATAATCTGGATCCTGCTTTCAGTGGAATATTTTCGAAAATCTAAAATAAAAAAAATAAATTAATAAATAAAGAAATAAAACTTTAAATCTAAGATCCAAAAGTAATAAGAAATGAAGGACCTATTTGTTTGTTACCATACGCGAGTCAAATGAGAAAAAGTTAAGTAAATCTTAGCTTAACCAGACCACTGAGCTGATGAACAGCTCTCCTAGGGCTGGCCCGAAGGATTAGGTATTTTCATGTGACTAAGAACCAATTGGTTAGTCTAGCAACGGGACCTACAGCTTATTGTGGGATCCAAAACCACATCGTATCGAGAAATGAATTTCTATCACCAGAAATAAATTCTCTAGTTCCGCGTTGGCCGAGCCGAGGAACTGTGAGTTAAATGGAACAAAAAATAAAAACAAAACTGATAAAGGTAAAAATTTACGGAAAGCTGGAAATTGTTTCATCACTTCATAATAGCGTACTTGTATAAACATATCAATTTCGCACCCCCTCTATTGCCCCGATTTTTGGCCGCCATCTCGAGAGGAAAAGTGCTAAAATAATATTATTCTACAAAGAATTTCTATACATTTTTTTCATATGTTACTCGGTTTTTATATTAAAGGTGCGCAAAATCGTACAATCTTTATATTTTGTCCCTAGAACGTAATATCACCCGTATAGTTTAAAGATATATTGGATCCTCATCCGCAGATTAATCGCATTTTTATAAATCCTCATCTTCATCCGCAATGACAATTTCTTAACATTCGCATCCACATTAGCATTGCGAGCAATATCTGCATCTGCAGTTTGAGAATGCAGTATGAGGATATCACCTCCTGCTCAGTGTTTGATAGTTCATACTCATACACTATAAGTAAAAGTGATTTGGGGGGCTAAATATTGCTTTTTCGTTTTATTATACAGAATATATGATACATAGGGACACAATTTCATACAGTATATACTTTTAAATTACTCTGTTTATAGCATATTTGTTTTTAAAGCATATATTTGGTTTCGTAATTTCATGTTCATTCAGAGCAGTTGGAATCATAAAGGGCAGAGTATTATGTTTAGGAAACACTCTCTCTCTCTCTCTCTCTCTCTCTCTCTCTCTCTCTCTCTCTCTCTCTCTAATGCGAAGAATGGCCTTGATTTTTATTACTCTTTTCATGCAATGAGTATGAAATAAAACGTTCGCGTATGCAAAATCTACTCACCTGTACCTGCAAGGCATTTTTTATCTCAAATAGTGCATCACCCCCAAAAGAATATGAGGATTATGTGCGAAGAGGTTATTTTACGATTAGAAGGTCGGAAAGTTTTTGGTTTGGGGTCTGGTCCGACATGACCATTGAACAGACTGATGAGATCCATGAAGAGTTCTGTTGGACTGGAACACGGCAGATGGATTCTAATCAATGCTTACTACATGGGTGATTGGAAATGCCTACCCTTTTTGAAGAACACAGAGACCGACCGGAGAATATTATGATGTTGTTTTATAGTACATCAGAGCAGCATGTAGAAGCCAGAAAATCACGTATTTCCAAACGCTCAAGATCTTCAGCACTTTGTGGAATGGTTTTCATCACACCCCCCATTTCCACATTTTTTTATGGCATTGTCAGTAAGTAAAAGATTAACATGAGATGAGAGAAACTAATCCTCCTAACTGCTTATAAAGTTGGAGTTGGCTCAGTTCCAAAGATTATTGCAGCAGGAAAGTCTTTCATTCTCAGCTGTATGGGAACAAAGAATGTGAATCCCTGGCGACTCAAGATATTAAAGTTTTGCCAAATCACTGAGTAAAAGTAAATTCACCTTGGCTTCCCTGCCTCTCACAGACGTCGCTGCCCGATTTCACTCTGCGTACTGATCGCTAGTTCAGAAATGATTAGGAATCGACTTGCCACCAACAGATTGGGGCTGGGAATATGACTGGGATTGAACTAGCCCCAATCAGCACAGATAAAGACCCTGCTCCTCTAGATCTTTTAAACAATACCATCATGCAAATGTCTCAACGGATGAATGCGTCACTTGCAGTTGTAGAAGGGGCATGATTAAAATTCTCCTTAATATGTGTATCATGTAAAGGGTTATCTTGTACCAACTCTGATGTAAACATACACGAGAAGGACTGTGATGACCCAATGGATGAAATGGAATAAATCTGCTTAGTGCCATAAGGTGTAACCCATTAAGCAGAATAAAGATAAGCTCAGATAATTATAAAAAAAAACTATGCACTTTGGGTGGGCGGTAGGTGTAAGAGTCGTAGCTCCGCCAGTGAGTATTCACTGTCTGTCTTAAGTCAGAATAAAGGAGGAAGGACACTTTGGAAGAACATTTTCCTATGCACTTCAAGCACAGGACACAATAAAACAATAAGAACCTTCTCGTGCGTGTAGCATCAATGCTATGCAATATACAAAAAAAAGTATAGACCATTATTTGTAGAGAATTGTACGAAGTGTAATTTGTATTCAGGTACATTTGCCTGTGAAATCATTACTGAGCGAGATATTTTTTTTCCAGATGGTGGCCAATACCGGGGTGATAGAGAGGTGCAAAATTAATGTTATCAAGTACCCTATTATGAAGGCAACAAAACAAAACTGCAGTGTCATTTTTTTTTTCCTTTTTTCAATCACCATTTGACTGGCCTACACACTGTTTGTATCTTTAGGCGCGTTTGCATCGGTGCAACTTTTCTTGCGCACAGGAGGCATGCGCCTATTTCATGGAGAGGCAAGCAGAGGCATGCTGCTGCGCAAGGGGAGGCATGCCTCAAAATCTGTGCCACGGACCAATGTGCACTTATTGAAGTTGACAAACGCTTTCAATTTAAAATGCACAACCATTATGATATATTGTAAAGACCTCGGAAATATATTGTCATATCTCAGTTATGTTTGTTGTCTTTGTTTATTTTTTTGTTCTATGTTATTTGTTTTATGCAGTTAAGGGTTGTTTTGTTTTGTTTGTGTTTGTTAGGGCTGTTTTGATTTGTGTTAGTGGTAGGAGCTTTTTTTCTTTTTAAAGCTCTTTTAGTCTTTCTCCCACCATCACCCGTGCCAACATCACCAACCACCATCACCCACTGCTACCATCACCAACCACCATCCCCGCTCACCAACACAGCCGCACCACATACACCCCCTATCTTCCCCAATAGTAGTCACCTGGTAACTGAGAGTGAGTGTTGAAAAGTCGAAAGAAGAAGAGAAGAAGAAGAAGAAGAACAACAACAACAACAACAACAGGAGTAGTGTAAGAGCTGTGACTGTCGCTCGGCTAAAAATTATTCTTAACTCACCTTTACGTAGGATTCCAGAGATTTCATCAAAGCTTGACAGATTTCACGAATTATTTTGCTTATTGCTGCTCTAGATACTTGAACTGGAACATCAGGCTGGGAGAGTTTTATCGCCGGTAGCCAGGAATCGCAACGTGGCCACTTACATAGCTCTCTATAGTTTGTATTTTCTTTGGCAATCAACGACCCAATCAACTGAGTAAGTATTTCAAAATCAATTGGATACATACGTGAGAAGTTCTTGAAAAGCACATTGCTTGCCATCCTAACTTCTTCTACACTCACACATACCCTCCGACTTGCAAGATATTCATTGACCCAGCACTCTCGCCTTTTCCTTCGATTCGTCTTTTGCCTCAAAATAACCCCAGCTGCGGCAGCAGCAACCGCTTGGTCGAGAGCAGACATGTTGACGACTGCTTCACTCACGGTGTGAACAGAAACAAGCATGCGCAGATGCATGCGGCTATGGCATGCGTGGACGTGCGTAGCTACTGGTGTAGAAAGGCATGCGTAGCCGCACGGCAACAAGCGCGCCTTTAGGTAGGAGAGCTGGTGATGGCGATCAGTATATTTTATGTATAATCCTACCAAGAAGCCAAAAGTGTTTTCCGTTACATTCTCAGAGTGATACTTTGGCTGATTCAGCATTAGAAAATGTATTTTATTTCGACATATACTTGCATGAATGATAAACTCTTACCTTTCTTTATTATTATGCATTGCTCTCCCAGAAGTTGGCACTGAAATTAGAAGTTTTATATTACATTTCTATTCGGACTTTCGAAATGATTTGTTGCAAATAACATCCAAATGTATTAGGAAACAAAACATTAAGAGTTCATTACATAGCGTTCGTTAATCTATGTATGTATGTATCTTTGTATGTATGTATGTATGTACATTTATTTCTTAGTTGAACACGGAAATAATTATCAGCTACGTTTCTTGATAATAATTTTGCAAAAGAACTTCACAAAGAAGGTCTATCTGTAGCTGGTATATTCAGAAAGGAGACTTACAAGATCGCGAATTCAATTCCAATGCAATACTAGTCTAAATCTTAAACTGAGTGATATCCCTACCCTATTACATAGCATGTTAAACTGTGTAACAACGGCGGTCCTTTTCCAAAAAATAAGTGGATTCCTTGGCGAACTCATGCTCTACGTGTAAATGAAACGTACCTTTTTTTCTTTCTTTTTTTTTTTGCCTGATATAATAAACAAATTATCTATCCAACGAAAGTTAAGAATTACAACGGCATACCGCCAAATAAATCTAATGTAACAAAGGTGGGTAACGGTACACAAACCACGATCAAGAAATCCCATGAATAAAGAAACAATTCTCAGCTGGCATTGAAAGGCTTCGCATGAGTTAAGTCATCCTGAAAACATTTACGCGGGATTGATCGTCCTTACACCTAACAAAGCGCTCCTTGTGAAGAACAATAATATATATATATATATATATATATATATATATATATATATATATATATATATATATATATATATATATATATATATATATATATATATATATATGTATAAATAAACAAAAAGACTAATAATATGTATCGTTGTGACATTTCTTAGAATTGGAGACTCATCATATTTAACTTCCCATGGAGACAGAGTCGGGCGCCAACCTAAGAATGCTGATAACTCGTTTTTTTGGGTGGTATGATGTTAAAGTTCCTTACCTAAGCATATCAGTGCCATAGGGCTTATTCAAGGTGCCTTGAAAAAACTGGCTGGGACCAGTTACTGAAGAGTGTGAATTCATGTGTACGTGTACGAACTATGTCCGTTCTTAATGACATGGTTTAGCCAAGAACGAGGGAGACAGCTACGGGAGAAAAGGCAAGATGCCTGGATAGCTCTGCCAAAGTTATATTTGTTTCAGTGTTGACATTCCAAGCTGCAATGGGCGGTTCTAGTGGAGGGGACTATGTGTCCTAGTGGAGAGGACTAAGTGTCCTGGTGTGAGGGGGCTGTGTTCTGTTGTGGAAGGGGACTGTATTTTGGAGAAGAGATAATTGGTGTTTGACTATTACTGATTAAGACTATATAAATACCCGGGGTTATCTGAGTTAATTGATCTGTGAGTTACCATTTCATTTTTATCCTGTAAGAACCTGAATCATTCAATTAGTACTTTACTTTGAATAAAAACATATTTTTGTAGCTCTGACTTGATTTGGTGACCTTAGATAATGGAGTGGAGGTTGAGAGAGAGAGAGAGAGAGAGAGAGAGAGAAAGAGAGAGAGAGAGAGAGAGAAGGGCTATTGCCAGTGATCGCCTTGAGACATACCAAACACATACCAAATATGAAAATAGAGGAGGTGATGCTCCCGTTGATAATATATATATATATATATATATATATATATATATAGTATATATATATATATATATATATATATATAATATATATATTATATATTATATACATTTGTATATTTATACACACTACACACAAATAACGCATATATGTGAGGACTCGGAGCTGGAGCTCATAATACATCATTAATGAAATAGTAGGGATAGCCATCCTGTCCTTTAAGAGTTTAGTGTTAATGCCAATGTTTCGCTACACATCTGAAGTCTTGTTTTTAGCACTAAAATTTCTTAACGAACACTTGTGTCACTTACTAGCCACCCATCGAAATACTACTTGATAGAACCATCTCGCAGCTCATGGGTAGTAAAATCTCAAACAAAAAAAAGGCAAAAGATAAAACACTAGGAATAAAACTCCAAATTCCACAAGCAGCCAAACCAAATAAAAGTTCATGAAAGCTTTAAAATAACTCATCTATATATATTAGGGAAGAAAGGTAGAAACCAATTTGCAGCTCTACACATCAATAGTTACTCCACATCTTGAATATGCAGTACAATTTGGTCATCCAACACTAAGAAAGGACGTAAATAGATTAGAAGGGGTACAAAAGTCAAGCAAGCCACAAAGTTAATTCCATCCATCACAAATAGAGAGCTTGATCATGTATGGCTTAGAAACACGACGATTGTGAGGACAACTAATTGGAGCATTCAAATACTGAAAGGCTTAACAAAAGCACAGACAGTAACCTATTTAAGTTAAACGAAAACCAGACAAGAAAATAATGGATGGGAATTAGAAATGAAGACATACAACACATCTCACTGTGGGAACTTCTTTCATACAAGATATGTGACACATGCAATAAACCTGCCTCCAAAAGTTGTAAACAACAACGGTGTGGAAGTGTTCAAAAGAAAGCTAGAAAAAATCATTAGGACACTGTGAATGAACAGTAAAACCTGCTTCTAGAAATAAGTAAGTACATGCTGTCTCCTCGGATGGACTAATAAGTCTTTGGACATCTTGATCCTCCTCCCCCTCCTTCTTTAATCTCTGTTCTTCGTCTTCTTTTATGTTAGATCACCTAACCAAGGATTAGTGTCCGTCGGAGCCAAAGGTTATCGATTCGAAGATAGTTCGGTCATTGTTGTTTTGCACTTAGTCTATGACGTGCAGATCTCTGCTATCAATAATAGTCTTACAAATTGTTGAACGATTCCTATTCACAGGTCTGCAAAATTGAGGTTATTAAAAATTTTTTCAATTCTGGAGTTTGTGAATCTATTTGGCACTTATGACCACTATATAAAAAAAATGCAGTTCAAATTATTTCATCAGCATCACATTTTAGTACAAAGTTAAAAAGAATTTATTGATAATATAGAGCAAATAATAAATTTCTGTTCATTTATGTAACATTTTTACTTGTTTATTTTATAAAACTATTTTTCAGATACAAAGTTTTGACATGTAAATAGTGCATACACTGTACATAATTCTATTACAATACATACACTTACTCTAATCTTGGTAACTTCTCCGTTTCTTTTACCTCCAAAATTTCGCTTAATGCCACTTCCTTTGTGGACACTTTTTGGTGCATCTCTATGAATCATCCAGCAATAGTCGGCCATCATACTGGACATCCCAACTTCCCTGGTACCTGTTTTCCATGTCTTTAGTATTTTTATGAAATTCCTTCACCCTGCTCTTCACACACAGCTCCCAGGTTTTCAGGAAAAATATCCAAATGTGAGTGTAAACAGTGAACTTTGACCAACATGTTTCTCAGTATTTCTGTGTCATTGGGTCTTTATTATTACCTAGGAACTTAAAAATTACTTCTTTGACTGATAGCCAAGCCTGTAGTTCGATTTCGTTCATTGCACCATCAAATTCAGCATCAGAAATTAGTTTCCTGATATCATGTCCAGTAAATACACCATCTCTCAATTTAGCATCAGATAAACTAGGACACTTTGGCACAATATTAAAACTTACAGGGTCCTTATTTTGATGGGGCTTTTACAAATTGCTTCATTAATCCTAACTTAACATGAAGAGGTGATAGAAGCACTTTTTCTGTATCCTGAATTCTTAGAAGAGGAAATTAAGAATATCTATGAAATTGCGAGAGAATTATTTTACCCAAGGTATTTTATTGATAGTTGCCTCCAAAGTGCCAAGAAATAATTTTACTGTCACGAAAGATCAAGCAATTTTGACATTGAAATATTTTAGTTTTGCCATACCACTGTGAATTGTTATCAATTGTACGTAGGCCTGTAATGTCTGAATATAAATGTTGTTTTTAGTAATAATTCATCTGTCCAAAAATGCAATTGTTTTGTAATAAATCAGTGATGACAACAGGAGGCGTGTACAAAATTAACTGCTCTTTTTGTAATTTGCCTTATATTGGACAATCTGGTAAGGAACTAAGTAAGAGAGTTACACAGCATAAATATAATGTACGGGTTGCGAACGGTTCAAATGCCATTTTTTGTCACGTGTGGGATTTTGAACACCCTATAGACTGGAATTCATCTAGAGTCGTTTTTAGAAGTTCATCAATGCATGACAGATTGTTAGTTGAAGGTTGCCTCATTAGTTTTTTTAATAACATGAATATGAGCGATGGTCTTTTTAAGATGGACGAATTGTTAAAAAAAATTGTATTATTGATGATTTAAAAGTTAATCAAGTTGTTAGATTTTTAACAAACAGATAGTTTTGTACTGTGATTTTAGTAACTACCATATTTCCGCTAAGTATGGTCTTTTGTTTTGAACAATGTTTATTTGCATACTTAGGTATGGTTGTTGACTTGTTTTATTTATATGTGCCCTGGCATGTTGCTTTCTGTATAAGTTGTTCTCTTAAAATTGTTTCAGTACCCTGAAGATGACTTTGGAATAAAGCTGAAAGTCTTGGTACCTCTTTCTTTCATTTCACGTGAGGATCTGGTTATATACTTACATAACCACGGGACCATTGTGGAATTGCAGATATATGTATGTATGTATGTATGTATGTATGTATGTATGTATGTATGTATGTATGTATGTATGTATGTATATCTAAAAAAACGCAATAAGAGAAAAAAAAATCCACTGAGAAATATTTGCTGTAATGCACTGGTTCATTAAGCTCAAACAAGCCCAAACATCTTCAATGATGAACACACTGGAAAGAGGATTTCAACTAGTATGATTCGCCACTTTGTTGTGTCAGTTACATTGTATTTTTGTTTATTGATAAAAAAAAAAAAAAATAAAAATTTTTATCACTCAATTCAAATATCTTTTAGTTTAAATACTCTATCCATATAGTAGTGAAATTATAAACTACCGACGAATAAAAAATATAAAAACTCATTTGGTGTAAATTGTTACTGTAGGACAAAAAAGCTTTTTATTTTCGATTCAGCACCCAAAAATATACTAAGATCAACCGGGTATAAAACACAATTTTTCAGTGTATACCTGCGATATGACAGCTCATGATAGTAACTTTCTACCCAGTTCTGTAACTTATGGCACCGCGGGACTCTCTTCCGAGTTCCAGTCGTCTCGTTCGCGTATATTCTGCGACCCTATCTCAGCAACCATATTTCATATACAGCGCTAGATGAAAGTAGAGAACCGATGCGATGTTTTGAATCCGTGCTGGACGCAGCCTTTATCTTTAATGGCATTTAACACATAAGTTGAAGGAATGGTTATGGAGCAACAGCTGGTCCCTATTTTTTCAAACATCTTTATGTAATTCCTATTCTGTAGAAGATACGTTGACGACACGTTCGCACTGTTTCGTTTCGAACGCCAGGAAGAGTCCCTTCGAGAGTTCGTTAACAGTCAGCTCCATCCATAAAGGTATACCTTGAGAGGAGGTGAATGACAGCTTGTCTTCCTTGAGATTGGTCAAGAAGTAAATAAATTTTGCACAAGGGTGTATGGTTATTCAGTCATCGACTGGATCAGCTTATTTCTGGATCAAATATCTCAGTAAACACTATTTTCCATCAAGGCTTTTTTCGCAGAAACGCTAACAAATTTTGAACAGTGAAAATGGTTGAGCCATCATCCCATACTTACTGTACCGAGATGAAAAAAGTATCCTTAAGTTGTGAGGGGTGGGTCAGAGAAAACATACGTAATTGCATGCAAAAACACATTACACAACATACCATTCGAGAAAGTAAAGAGGAAATGTGAATCTTAGAGAATATTGAAAAATAATGCACGTATTTTGTGTCCCCACATGTCTGCCTTTCATAAACACCACGCATTTCTGGGGAAACATAAACTCTGCCTCATGTTTGAGGAGTGGATGGGTGTAAACAAGGCAACGTTTATATATGCATTCGCACTCACACAAGCACATACTATAAGTAATACACCTAAGACGATCAAATAACACTTTGGCTGAGTCATAAAGTTACAAACAACTATAATCAGTTTGGTGGGAAGGCAAAGATTGGGAACCAATAAAGGAAAATCACGGAGAACAAGATTTATGTACAAATGGTTTTCATGTCTGACTTTTCATTTTCTAATTAATGGTTATTAAGTGAAAGAAACATCAAATGGTATTTTTATTTTTTATTGATCTGCATAAAATTGCCATGAAAATGTAGATATGCTGGTTTTTGAAGGTTTCAGTATTCGATTGCTATTAGAACATGTTATGCTTCGACCCAATGGCACTTTTTTTAATACTTATTTACAAAATCCTTTTTAACATTTTTTCCAACATAATTTGAAGATGTTTTCTCAATTAATTCATTCCTTTCAATAAGAACTGAATACGAATATTCTTGTTGTCGTATAACGTTTCATTTATAGCATGGCTTATAAGATTATATATATACGTTCTTTAGAAATATCTGTATTCACATCGGTGGTGTTTGCGGTGTCGATAACCTATGAAACACATTTTAGCTCTTTATGTTAGAAGGTTGGTCGACGAAGGCAATTATGTTACATATCAATGAAAAACGTTACAGGAGTGATAAATCACTGTCATATTTTTGCAGGTTGTTTCTGTATTCGTGTCAGTAAAGAGAGAGAGAAGGGTGGGAGGGTGGGAGGGAATGGGGGAAGGGAATCCTGGGGAATTACGGTGATCGGTGAAGCCTCGTTTTGACAAGATGTCACTGAGTTACGAAACTGCTGCATTAAACTTGCAAACGGAGTCACATCTCGAGCTCAATATCCTTCAATAGGCAGACGGGCAGTCAGACAGCAAATATGGAATTGGAAATATTTACCGAATCATCTTTCAAATAATTCAAGTAGGTAAAACTTCATTCCAAGCTTAAACCCCGTTAATGCCATCTGGAAATACTTTAGTGGAAAAACATTTGAGATCACACAAGCGTATGTCGTTCATGAGTATCCCATCTTCGAAACGAAATCGGGAAAAGAAATTATCCCATCTTTATCGAAATGTTTTATTTATTTTATTTAGTTTTCTATAAAAGAAAACTATTAAGATTGCTATTTGTCTGTCTGTATGTCAGTTCGCCCTCAGATCTTAAAACTACTGAGGCTGAGGGCTGGAAATTGGTTTATTGATCATCCACCCTCCAGTCACCAAGCATAACAAATTGCCGCCACTAGGCTAAGTATTTTTTTTTTTTTTTTAAGGTTATGGTTAGCTATGGATCGTGTGTATGGTGCCAGCCGCCGACGCATATTCACTTGACTGCATCTGGGGAGCAACTGAGCTCTGCCCGGTGACTACGGTCGGGGCTGAGAGTTTCATACTGCATTATACGTTTTACAGAAAACTCTATTGCTCCAAAGAAAGTTCTACACATTTTTTACTTTTTTTTTTCAAATGCTTATAAAAATGTCATGTATGGGAAATGCTCACAAATTAGTTCATTCTTAAATTGTGTCTGACTAATATTTGTAATGTTGACAAAAGTTTTCTTCCTGTCGAGCTTGAATCTTACTCTATACACAATTTGAGTGTGTTAAAGTTGCATGCAAGTATCTCTGGGAGAAAATAAATGCCTCATAGATTTATTTATCTCAAGATGCATTATAAGCTAAATTAAAGGGGGTCTTCCTCTTTGATTTTTGATGAATATTTTTGAAATTTCAAAATCTGGTTAAATGGCCGTAAGACATGAGCAACACCTCTGTTATCACGTGGCAAAAGCATTTTTTCGAAATATTAAAATTAATGGGGTTTTGGCCCCGTCCCCCTTCACACTGTGAACGTAGGGTGACATTTGACTCCTAATGACTATTGTCATTTTGTCCTCTATCTGCCCAATTTATTAATTATTTTTATTTTTATTTCGCCTAATCTCTTACATCTGGCACCAACAATGGCTGATTCGTTGGTGAATGGTGTTCTGAGCGGGTAGCACCGTAGCATGCGCCCCATCAGGGAGCCGGAGTCAGGTGTGTCCCAGAGTTGCATAATGAGGTATGCTGCTCTTACTCCGAGCATTTTTTCGCTATTTACCGTGTTTTTTGCTTGTTTTCTTACATGAAGTAACTCTAAATACAATTTATATACGTTTGTGTGTATACTAGAGGTGAAAGTGAGACAATATGTCGAAACGGAATCGTGCAACTATGCACCCGTTTAGCAAATTTTGCTAAAAGAGATATAGGGTGGAAGGTGGACTGTTTTTTGTTGTTGATGTGGCAGCGTCGCATTGCCACCCACCATTGTTGGCTGATGGTATCCAGCGCTGTCCACCATCATCACCACCACCCGCACCACCACCAACAACAACACGAGGCTTTTTTTGGCTGCTGAGAGCCCCGCCCTCATTGCCTCTGCGTTTGTCTGGTGCGCAATCATCTGAGGTTTTTCACCTTCACAGTTACGCTCTCAGTTAATGAAAGTAATAAAGGACGATGAAATGGGAGTATATGATGACAAATGATTACTTGCTTGGTTTCAAACTAAGCAACAAAGAGTCAGGTGGTACTTGATCATAGCCTCGCCTCGAGCAAATAATACCCCTTTTAGGGGCAGGCAGGTGGGGACTTGGTGCCGGAAACCAAGCAAAAAAAAAAACACTAAGAACTATTAGAAAGAAGGAAAGGCATTCTGAAACTAAGCGCTAGTGAGTATTTAACATTGTTTTGTATCATGGTTTTGCTCATAGATCAGTTTTTTTCATGAGTGCAAAAAAAAAACACACTTCTTGACCTTTACGGCCATTTTTCTCAGCTTTCACTTTTTTGCACTTCAAACGCTAACTATTTTTTTATTTGTAGGCCAATTTTAAAGTTAAATATACCATTGGAAAGAGGAAAGAAATGCGAATATTTTGTTGGGAGGGGCTAGATTTTTTCTTAGGTTGACGAGGAAACTCATGATAACCAAAGCACAAAAAAAAATTCTGGGGGGAAAATTCGCCCTCGGCCCCATCCAAAAAAAGCAAAAAACAAAAAAAAAATGGAAAAACTGTCCCAACATTTTTTTTCTACTAGATATACTTCTGTGTAGAAAGCCGCATTGCAATAGCTCTAAAATGAAGGAAGAGTTACATTTTTATTTTTTTTTATTTTTCTTATTTTTTCAATAAAACGAAATAATCATTCAATCACTCTGAAAAAATTTTTTGGAACATCACCTTATATATGTATAACATAATAATTTTTTCATAAAAATCGGAGCATATTTCTATATAGGCGACGCTCCCCCCCCCCCCCCCTCCCCCCCCCCCATTAAAGTAAAAGTTTAGGATGAGTAACAAAATTTTTTGGATAAAATAAACTAATTAGTAATATGGATTTACTTACTAACTTAACTCTTTCATATCCGCTTAGTTTGAGTACTGTGTCCCAGATATCCGAGGTGTCTGGGAGCGCTCGACAGTGCGAAAAAATTATCATTTGAAAATTCCGCAAAAATATAAATTTTATGCCAACAACATTCATTTTGCTGTCCTTTTTTTCTAAAATGTTAGTAGTTTTATGGTGGAATAGTCAGAATAGAGTCCCAGCCCTCTAAATACGAAAAAATGTGAGTTATTTAACAAAAAACAAAAAAATCTTTAATTTTCTTTATATTTTCGTTCCTAACCCAAAAACTATGAAAGTCAGGCGAATGAATTATTTATTATGAGAAAGCCAATAAAATTCCATTAATATCGACATATAAATAAATGGAAAACGAATAAGTCCAGCCGGTGAAAAAATCGATAGAAAAGAGGATAAGAAACATAGCGCTCCGCCCGGCGCATAGTGAGAATTATCGCTAGATTTTTTTTTTTTTTTTGTTTGAAAGATCCTATCTCGGTTATTTTCATTGAAATTCCTTTGTAAATATACGAAAAACGTTGAAGAATAAAGGGAAGGTCAAGAAAAATGGCTTTGGATACGGCAACAGTTAATTTTACGTTATAAGTTGATCGAAACGAAAAAAATTTTTTACCGTTGTCAACATTTATTGCTAGAATAACAATTTTTTGAAGAGCCCTATCTCGGTTATTTTCATAGACATTACTTTGTAAATATACGAAATTGTTAGAGGAAAAGTTGGAGAATAAAGGGAGGGTTAAGAAAAATGGCTTTGGGGTCACTGAGAGGGAAGTGTAGGTGCGATCAGCTGATTTCATTGTGAGAATTTTACTTGCTGGCGTATTGGTACCCGAGATACACAGTCCAAGGTATGATCTAGCCCATGGAAATCGCTACTTGTCCGAAAAAAAAAAAAAAAAAAAAAAAAAATGCCCTATCACACGTACGGAAAAATTTCGGTAAATTAAATACGTACCGCTACGTCAGTTGGATAGATAGGGATAGAGTATGTTTACGTACTATTACGTCAGTTGGACATGAAAGGGTTAATCAATCAACGCTACTTAAAACTTCTTTCATCCAAAAATTCATAATAAAAAATAATAAATGAATAAGAAAGTTAGATTTAATTTATTTGATTAATGACTCAAAATAGATGCTCTTAGTTGATTAAAACGTTTATTTTGTCTGTATTCTTTCGAGTTTTTATAGAACTCGGTAATAATAATGAGCGCCTGTAGTTCCCATGCATCTTAAATAAAGAGTTCAAACCACTTTTGTGCCCGATGTGAATCATCAAGGAAGTCATGTGAAAAACCTATTTAGCAGAGATTTGTTGTGACTTACCTGTTATAATTATTATTTTTTATCGTTTTTCGTTAATACTATCTCTCTCTCTCTCTCTCTCTCTCTCTCTCTTCTCTCTCTCTCTCTCTCTCTCTCTCTCTCTTGGATCTTGGATCATCTATCATGCCTGCTTGGACTCGTTATAGAATTGTCATGATGAAGAAGAGTTGGCTTTTAGGGCTAAATAAACCATATTTATGAAACGTTCATGAGTTTTCCTCCTTCATAATGAAGTAGTCTGAGTAAATGATTGAGCTCACGAAGTAAGTAAAACTGATGTATAAAAATATTATATTATCACATTCTATTAAAGGCAAAGAAATCAAGACAACTGGAGAAATTAAGTCAATCATCCACTACACCAACCAATTATCCATGTGACACGTGACTTATTGTTGCAAGTGACTTCTAATTCTAGGCCACAATCCGCGCTTTCTTTTAGACGCAATACACTGTTTAGTATTTCCCATCAAAATTTGGCATGGAAGCAAAATATTCCGCCCGTCAAACACTGGGAAATAGTCATGACAGAATTAAAAGATATGAGCTGCACAGAGAAATGGTGGGTCTTTTCCCAGCACCCATTATCATTGGATCGTTGCCCTTCCCTACGAAAAAAATAAAAATAAAAATAAAAATAAATAGAACTTTATCAGATTTTGGAGGTCCTAGTACATAATGCCAGAAGCATTTTGATTTTAGATATTTTCAACTTTGTTTTATAGGTCTACTGATCTGGTTTGGAAGGCATAAAACCATTTAAATTTTCTACATTAGTCCAAACCCTTTATAAATAAATATACAAATTGTTTCAGGAAAGTAAAAGGCATGACTTTTTAGGTCTGGAACAAATACCAGAAAATGCTTCACAAAGACCAGTAGCAATGAAAAGAAACTCTAGAGGGAGATTAAAACGAAAGGTTTTTGCTCTTTCAACTTAATAGCCTCTTTAACTGAGAATATTCCAGTGTCTACTCAATGATTTACTAGCAAATCTCAGGCAAGGAAAAAATACATTGAGTTAATCCATTGAGTTCACTCATTTTACCAGTCAATACATAGACTGCAATTTTCTTCGTAGCGAATAGTGTAACTCCTCCCACTTGAAGTGAAGCTCGTAAAAAGGAGACAATTGTTAACTTATCTAAGATGAAAGCAACTATTGCTGTCTGTAACGTTTGTTTGTTAACTCATCGATGACACGAAGGTTCTATATCGGCAGGTAGGCTATATATCCCATACATATACTATGGCTCTCCTTCCCATCTTTTACAAACCTGCCCCTTGAAAAAAACATCTGGTCCATTTCACAAGGCCTTTCTCTATGTGTGTGTGTGTGTGACGTATGCTATGGTATGCTCTTGCATGCATAGATCGGCTGCCATGTGATGAATAATAATGTAGGGGATAAGCGCATTATTACTAATCAATAAAAAAAAACTGCAACAATAAACAGAGTTGTAAAAATGTTAAAATCATTATCAAAACTATTTGACCAGAATTGTTTTTCCTGTTAATGGTTTTATAATTTTCGCCATTTTTTATTTACATACTTTTCAAATAGCTTAACTTTTTGGTTTCTATAATTATCCAACTTACTTCTTTGTGCATTGATATCTTTCTTTTGGTCAAGTCCCTTTTAATTAGTTGATATTTCGAAATTAGTAACAAGTAGTTGATTGGATGACATTAATGAATCGAATCGTTGTACTGAATAACAATGCTACTCTCCTGTCGTCAATTAAACTAATTTATGAGGTAATAATTAACCTCCTGATTACCTTTATGATGACTTATCCGAGTGGCTGACTTCAATGGAAACCTGATTCATAATATCGTCGGTAAATGTACGATAATGATGTTTGTATCTCATTAACGATTGGTTTTTTATTACAATTCACCTGCCTATTTGTGCTCTTTAACGAGAAAGCATGTTAAAATCAAATGTCTCCGGGGATGTAATTAGAATTGAAAGAACATTGAAACTGTTTCAGCGCAAACAACCTTTTTAACTTTGTTTCTCCGACAGGAAATGTGCTTCTATTTAACGTGAATATTCAATGAAGTTGCAAAGTATTTCAGAAATGAAGTGACCTCTGAGACCGCCGTTGGTGCAGAACCTACATTTAGGTCTGGGCGCGCGTGTGCGTATGTATTATCTCCTCTCTCTCTCTCTCTCTCTCTCTCTCTCTCTCTCTCTCTCTCTCTCTCTCTCTCTCACTACGACAAGGAACCAATATTTATCAAACATTAATAACCACCGAAATTTAAAGGGTTGTATATATACTTAAATTAAGATGTAATCATTTGAAATATTTCTCGTTCTGTTCTTTACATGCAGCGGATAACAAATGATTATTAGCATGATACCCGGAGTTTTTTTTACCGTATAATTTTAAATAGCAACGTTAATCGTTCTATGGTATTGTTTGGGTTGGTTATCGAGTACGATATTATATTTATACGAAAAAAAATTGACTCATTGTATTCCTGAGGAATCTGATTACGATTAGGCAAAGATATTAAGCTTAAATAACTGCGATATAGTAAATTTAAATTACTTCTGATCATAATCATAATAATAAAAATCAACACAAGGGCAGTACCAGTAATCAGATACAAACGCAGGAGGTAGTGAAATAGATGAAGGCAGAAACTCCGCAGCGTTAGACCAGAAAACAAGGAAACATATGACAATACACAAAGCACTACACCCAAGACATAACACGAAAGGAAGGAGGGAGAAGACTACTAAGCATAGGCCATATCACTGCTTCAAGTAATCCTTTGATTGAATGACAGCCTGTTTGTTCAAGTATTGGAAAAGGAGGTTGGAATCTAACTTTTTTCTGATGCAAAGTGGGACGGAACGAGCAACCAAATGCCCTTAGGCAACCCAGCCCCAGAGAGGAAACAAAACATGTAAAAAAAATGCACCGAAGTTTCTTCGGCGCAATCGACTTTTCTATACAGCATTATTCCACGACCCATGAAATTCTCAGCCGCAGCCCCGCTGCAGCTCGTGTTGTTGGCACCTACAACCGTGCTAGATGCACGATCATGGCTAACTTTCACCTGGTGGGTTGCAATTTGGTATGTTTAATGATTGGAGGGTAGATGAGCAACATAACAATTTGCAGCAATCTAGCTTCAGTAGCTTTTAAGATCCGATCGCGGACAGAAAAGCGTGGACGGACAATCAAAGCCATCTCAATATGTTTTCTTTTACAAGGACAAATACAAGTAGCCACTACCCAACGCGGAAGTGAGCATCAGGACACTTCCTCTAGATGAAGTTTATAACTGTCACAATCAGAGAGAATCCCGACATGGGCAATAAAGGGCGACAGCGGCCTGTGACTTTTGGACGCTCAATCCGAGGATTTTTAAATTGTCAAGGAGTAAAATTGTATGGTATGGAAACAGCAAGCATGAGAAAACAGAGCAGAAGAAGATGGATGTGGCAGAAATGAGAATGCTTAGGTGGATGTCTGGGGTGACAAGAGAAGATAGGATCAGAAATGACTACATAAGGGGGCGACTAAGGTGGTGGAAATATCAAAGAAAGTCCAGGAGGGGAGGCTGAGATGGTATGGACACCTGTTGAGGAGAGATGAAGACCACGCTGGGAGACATACTAGGGGGTGGAGGTGCAAGGAAGAAGAAAAAGAGGGAGACCAAGAAAGAGATGGAAGGACGTGTGAGAGGAGACTTACATGAGAAGGGAATTGATGAGGCAGAAGTGCAGGATAGGAATAGATGGAAACGGCTCATCCGAAACGGCGACCCCATATAAAAATGGGAACAAGCTGGGAAGAAGAAGAAAATTTAGATTTTGGCGAGACGACCTGACGGAGGATATGATGCCGCTTAACCGGAGGAAGAAGAGACAATAAATGAGGGGTCAGTGGTTCCCTCCTATCAAGGAGTGATGATATGAATGCACCATCTATATAGGTAGACATGTGAGTGAGTGTTGGCTGTAATATGTCAGTGCGGTTCGGAGCAAATGTTGGAGTCTTCTAGGCAGTTTTATAAACAATTTTACGTTTTTCGGGCATTTGAAGTAATTATATAATATAAAGTCCCAAAATCTATTACTTATATGTATACTTGATTCCATATCAAACTCCAGTAGTCGTAAACAGTTGCTGGAACTCAAAATGTTCCAGCAACTGTTACTCAATAATGGCTATCGAGACGCAGTAGGGCAGGAAGGTATCCGAAGGAAAGTGGAAAAGATTAAAATACGGCAACCTCGAACCGCCATTCTAACCTTATGATTCGTCGAGAATAGAAAATAATAGTAAAATAAGTATAATAGAAGAAAAATATACAATTAAAACTGGTAATTTTAGTACCAACAATACCTACGTATATTCATTGCTCTCCTAGTGAAACAACTGCCAGTGCTCGAATTTCTTCGCATATCATAAATTACTTCTTGTTGCTTGTTGCGCCATGATATATGCCACAGAACGTGAAACAACATGTGAATTCTGCCGGCCTCTGGTTGATGGAATGCCATTATGCAAAGAGTTGGGGTATTAATAAACGGGTTTTGTATTACAATGGGCAGTGTTTCGTATATCATTGGGTGTTGGGAATGGTTTCCCTGGTGAATTATGGCTGTGCTTTGAATGAAAACATACGAATGATGAGTATAAAAGCCGATAAAACATGAGAATTAGAGTGGACTGATAGGGAAACGCAACGAGGAAATGAAACGAAATAGACGAAGGTAATGATTAAAAAGGAAGAAAGAATTAAACTAGGTAATGAGACTGAAAATGGCGTAATTGCAAAGGGATCTGGAGGGAAGGGACGTACGAATGAAATGATTGAGAGAAAGAAGAAGCATTTCACAAAAGATGACGGAGAGAGAAGGAAGATGAATTTAATGATTCCATTGGAGAGCAAATGCCGTTATGAAGGGAGTTATAGCCAAACAGACCCCAAACGAAATAGAAAGTTAAAAACAAATACTATAATACAGGGATTGAAGCTTTGGCGAGGTAGAACAATGGATGCGTAATGGGACTAGGGAATACTGAATAGAGATAGCTATGGAGGAGAAGGAAAATAGGGGATAAAGGGAGTGTGTTGAACAGAAAGAAGCAGAAGTATAGAGGGAGAAAGGGCAATTGTTTAGGATAATATAGGATGAGGAGAAAGAAAAATCGTTTTAGATAAATATTAGATGGAGATATGTCAACGACAGTTATATAATATGGAATGAAGAGAAGTCAACGATGATTATAGAGATTACGGAGTAGGGATACTCAGGCAGTGGATAGATTAAATTGGATCAGGAAAGAATAACCAGTGAACAGAAAAAAATTGGCTGAATGAAAGGGACCAGTGACCAGAGACCATAATGTGAATAAAGGAAATAATTAATATGTATATGAAACTAATAATAATAATAACTAGTAATAATAAAATAATAGAGAAACAAATCCGCCGTTATGTATATGTACATATATTTAGAGATATATCTGTAGAGAAAGCTTTCCGGAAACGGTTCGATTACCCTTGTCAATCGACCAGTTTCCCGAAAATTTCAGCATAGATTTATTTTTAAATATATGTACATATACATAACTGCGGATTTATTTCTTACATTTCAAGACTCATGCACTATGAGTATTTTTCATAATAATAATAATAATAATAATAATAATAATAATAATAATAATAATAATAATAATAATAATAACATCTGTAATGCTTATAGGTACTGCTTAAATTACTTCCGTCTAGTGAAGAAGTGAAACGAGAGTTTTCTGGGTAGCCAGTGACTGTTCATGAAAAAAACCGTCTGCAACTGCAAAGTGCCTAGATTTAGGTTTTCAATGAATAAAGAGAAAAATAGATGTGGATGTCGGAGTGGCAGAGATTACTTTTATGTTAAGGGAGCCTATGCTGGGATGGTCCTGGGCATGTGGTAGGGATGAGTGAAGAGGAAGGATTTCAGAAGAGGGCTTGGGTAGAAGGTCGGAAGGGAAGCATAGAACAATCTGGCGGGAAAAGTGAGAGAGGCTTTGGAGAAGAAGGGTTTAGTAGAGGCAGATGCTTCTGATAGAAACAGATGGAGAAAACGCATCCAGTCACCGACCATTTAGCTTTGGGATCGCGTTTGGAATGAAGAAGTAGAAGAGATATATGGATAAAAAATAATATAGGGTGGATGGAAAAAAACGATGGCCATGACGGCTGTAATGAAAAGGGGGGAAAGAAACGATGGATACCGATAATAGTATGAGAAAAGGGGCAAGAGAACAGAGGCTGGGAATGGATAAAAGGGAGCAACGGAATTAGATATTAAGATGTTAGAAGAAAGGAGTAAGTAATTATATCTAGTTTAACCAGACCACTGAGCTGATTAAAAGCTCTCCTAGGGCTGGCCGAAGGATTAGAATTTCATTTACGTGGCTAAGAACCAATGGTTATTTAGCGACGGGACCTACAGCTTATTGTGGGATCCGAACCACATTAAGTCGAGAAATGAATTTCAAATCCCAGAAGCGCGTTTCTCTGGCTCCTCACTGGCAGCAGCGGGAAGCAAACTCCGCCTACCAGATTGATAGGCGAGTAAGTGACCCACTCGTTCCACTGAGGAAACTTGTAGAAGAAAGGAAACATGACTAGAAAGATTAGGTGGTGAAAGAAATGGAGAAATAAGATGAGGAACTGACATAAAACAGAAGAGCCACATGGGAGAAAAAGAAACGGTAAAACATAGTGGAAGGTCAGTTTGAAAAGGGAAAAGGGACAAGAGGGGGAGGAGGAAAACAGCGATTCGATTGAAGGTATAAATAAAGAAAAGTAGAGAGAACTCAAGTGTAAATGGAACAAAGGAAACGGAGACTGAAGATGGAAAGTCAAGGAAAGAAATGAAGGCGACAAAGAAATTAAATGAAAAAAAAGAAATCTAAGAGCGACAGTGCATAAAGAAATGGAGATTTGAAAAGGGGAGGAAAAGCATACCTTGGGAAGGAAGGAATAAGTAAAGATGAAAGTGACTAGAGAATAAAGGAATGAGATGAGAAGTGAAAAGTGATTCAAATGAAAAAAAAGCAAAGGAAAAGGGAAAAACTGTAGGTGAGGGAAACTGATAAAAGCAAAGACTACAAAAGGAAGGAGAAAGGAGGAATTAGGAAATGAGACCAGATAGGAATTAGGAAGCTGAAAATCGGAAAATAGAAAAAAACGGGGATAAAAGGCAGGTGACGATGAGAAAGGGAAACTAGAAATAATTATGATAAGAAGACAGTAAAATTGGAGGTACGACATAAATGGGAAAAACGGAAAATAGGAAAAAACCCACTCCAGGAGAGGAGAATGACATTAGTGGTAAAAAGCATATTTATTTATCCTGTAAAAATATGTTTGGTTTATCCTGTAACTTTGAAAGCATTGGTTGTTTGCATACAGGGGGTAGTCCTACACAGATAATGTTGTGTAGTTGTCTGCAACTAGCATACTATATATGGCATATATAGATATATATATATATATATATATAGTATATATATATATATATATATATATATATATATATCTATCATATATATATATATAATATATATTCAAAGTAATCAAAGTCAAAATTATGTAAAATGTGTATTAAAAATCCTTTATGTATTTTTAATGCACATTTTACATAATTTGTGACTTTGATTTCATGGAAGATTTCCAGTCACGTGATGGTGATTATTTGAGATATAATATATATTTATGCTTACTTACCATATATTAAAAACAAGATAACCAATGTTTGCTAAGATATACAAAACCTGTAGAAATTTGTGCGAATCTAGTAAATATTTCAACAGGACGGTCTAGTTCACATGGTCTGTTGGTAGTCAGGTACAGAAAGAAAAAATGTCTTGAATCGTGACTCTGCGATGCCTATTTTAGATATAATCAAATATATATTAATGATACGATAATTATAATACAAAAAATATTTGGTTTAATAGGAAAAAAACTGAATTTTCTCATTAACTTTCATGAAAAGAGCTTTCCAAAAGCTCAGGCCAACATGAAGGAAAAATACCGAGACGGGGGGGACCCGGATGGAAATGAGCATCGTGGCAATCAAGCATAAAATCAGTATGGAAAATCTTGTCGTAACGGTTTTCTGTTTTTTTAAATGAAGAGGCTAGAAAGCTGTTTTAGGGCTAATAGGAATTTCGTGACTTTTACTGATTGAAGAGTTTTGGAAATATGCAAATAAAAACTAAATTTTATTCACAGTTTTTTCATTCAGACCATTACAAAAGCAGGATCTTCGGCAATTTCTTTGATGCTTGCAAACCTGGGGTTACTTTCTTTCCCTGGGTCACCGACTATTTGTATGTCAATAATGTTTTTCTGCGGAAACTGCTTCGTGAAACGTTAAAATAAACATTTCAGGTCAGCTTTTCGAATATCCACCATATTTACGTATGAAAGTAGCACCATGAATTTGTTATTTCCATTGGTAAGATTTGAGCCTTATTCAGTTTTGGAAACAGTGGTCGTTTTGCATTCTCCCTTCAGAGGGTAGGGGAGCGACAAAAACTATGCCATAGAGGTTTGAATGCTATAACAATATCTGTCCAGTAGCGAAGCGAACTTTAGCTTTCTCTCACTAAGTGCGAAACTGTCCATCACTCTATCAGAGCTTTACAACGTAATAATTTCAATCGAAATTTTTATTATGTTATTTCCCCTAAGATCTAAAGCACATATGGCTGTTATCAGCCTGTCAACTTGAGAAAACTGATTTGTTTTAATAAGTGAATAACTACAGAAATCACCGAAGTAAAATGGGTATTACATGGACCCACTAATTGATCTTGTATGAGAGAGTTTCTTTTGTGTAAGTTGATTCTTAAATTTGAGTTGGATGTTTCAAAAAATTACTAACAAAACTGGAGGGGAGGGTGCCCGCATAAAAAAACGGAGAGAGAGAGAGAGAGAGAGAGAGAGAGAAGAGAGATAGAGAGAGAGAAGAGAGCTCTGAAGTAAGAAAGAGAATTTTCAGATTATTGTTCCATTATTATTAATCTATGTAAGAAGTCCTTTATAAAATTAATCTTTTAGCGACAATCCATTGTAGGGGTGGGAATGAACGATAAAAATACAGTTTTTCATTCAGTCCATTACAAGACACAATTCTTTGTTCCTTTCGATTGTCAAAGCAGGGACATATTCTGAAATCCATGGTAGCTGTGATGCCAGATAGGTTATAGTCAATATATCAATCAATCGTGCGGGCAAAACTCGGCCAGCAGGCCAAAGAAAGAATCATGGAGCCGCCTAATTTGTGAAATTTGAAAAGAGAGGAAAGGGTTATTTGTCTGTCCCAAAATGTGTTTAATATGAAGTTTCTGTTTTAAAAATATCAATGAAAATTATTATTTTCCAACTGAGTTTACGTTGTTTTTCCGAATAAATGCATTTCATGAGAATCTTTACATTGCCTTAGAAATATTAATAATGAAAATGAATTTGCTTTTTTCTTTAAAAGCCTTTTATTTTTGTGTATTTTATATATTAATTATTTTGCTTAAAAATATACTATGAGGCTCTACGAAATTGTGAATTTTATGCATGTGGGGCCTTTCCTTGCATTGGAAGGTTTGTTACACCACTTTTCTGCTTAGATAGTAAATCGGCCAAGAATACTCACCATAGACTCAAAGCCAAGTGAACAGCAGCTGTCAGCATCTTGTTTTTTGCCCTTTTTCCTTATTGTTCACTTCATTCCTCTTGTTATTCCCCTATTTTCAGTCATTCACAGCAAACGAGCTCCGATAAGGTATTTTGCTTTCAATTTTCACAGAAATATGTGCAGAATATTACTGAAAAACTGAGTACAGTCCAAAGGGTTTATAACTTATAGATATAATAATGTTTTGTATAGCCTCTTTTTTTTACTACAGCAAAGTGAAAGTTTTCCGAAATTTTCATTAAATTGTTCACTGATGCCATTAATTTCAGTGCCCCAGAATAAAAAGGATGCTTATTTCCGTACTGTTATTTCTTTTCGATATAGGAAAAAACGCGTTATCTCGTAAGCGAGAAAGCTGACATTTTCTCGGGAAAAAGGGACTGGCTGAATGCTAATGATGCATTATATAAAGGTCTCAAAGGAACAATGTAAATATTAAAATGGACCATGGGGAATCACAATCATCGCCGCCTTCTGTCGTCCTGCAATATTTATTGATATGTTGTGGCAAAACTCTGTCCCTCTCATCCAACTAACCGCCTTTTTGCGCGACATGTAACCTATTTCCTTTTTTATTGACGCGCTTTCACTTAAGGGCTCTCGGAAATCCGTGGCTTCTCGCAGATGATCATTCGATACACTCAAACTGTGTTTTCACTTGTTCCTCAAATCGTTCTTTTCTGAGTTGTCACAAATCTTTGTATTCTTCAGTTTAATGATTTCAAAATATTTGTAGCCTTACCCGCTATTTGCCGTTTCAAAACATTTATATCACTGACCTCGATAGGAGGCCAGGGAATTTGGTTGGTACTATGAGATTCAGAGCCTCTGTAAACACGGTTTTTTCGCAATAAACTTTATCTATGCATTTCATTATACACATTATATCTAAACATAAAATTTTGACCGTATTCTGCATTACGTTGGTTTGAATAAATTTGGTACTTATAATGTAAAGTGACTTTTTTTGAAAGACGGCCAAACGTTACTTAGAGAAAAGGTTTCGAAACGCACTCGTTACGTAATTATGACAGCATTTCTTCCCTCTTTCTCGATGGATGATTGGTTATACGTAACGAAGGTAGACTCTGGCAACAATGACAAAAATTTAAATACAAGCAAAGCAGTACACCTTTATGAAATCTGAAACCTCTCCACTGATTAATTGTCATAATGATCAAACCAACAAAATATGTTAATAAGTACAAAAACTAAAAAAAAAAACTTCGATTATAGTCGAACTCTAAAATAATTTCCCTAAGTAATTACAGTTGACTTTTATAGGTCACAATCAGATTGGACAAAGATGTAGGGAATAGTTGGTCATTTTCAAATACATAGTAGACAAGCTTGATTTGATAAATGCTATACCAATGTCAAGCAATTTTTATTTATTGGCTATCTACCTATTTACTGAAAAAAAATAGCAGGTACAGTATTCTGGCTTTAAAAACCTTCACTAATAATTATCGTCAGATGATGACTTCATGAGGCTCCACCCACTTTGGCCCTCGTTATAATGCCAGGATAACATGAAGGCTATCATGGGCATTGTGGGTTAGAAAATTTAACTTAACTGGCGATAAAAACTAATTTCTTGAGAAGTTGCAAGAAGTGCTAAATGATCCTCAAGGACCCCAACAGTGGTCTAAACGTTTAATTCATGTACATTACTGCTATTACTACAGTAGTATTTAACTATGCTATCACAAATACCCCACCCACATCTATGTATTGTTCGCCATTCATAAAAGTCTTTATATCCAAATTATGTCGTACGGCCTAAAGAAGAAGAAAAAAAAAAATTATATCGGATGATCCCGTTGGTCTCTGCTGGAGATTTAGCACACACAAAGCTTGTATTTACTTTGGTAAAAATCTTATTTTAACAAAAATAGTTATAAAAGACTGTTTACATACAACCTCTCTCTTTCTCTCTTCTTTGGTGGCATAGTGAATAGTTAATGGAAATGTTCAAAATCCTGAATGACATTACAAGTATTATAATCACGTTACGCTAAATACAAATCAGACCATAAACATGGATTTTTAAACTAGAAACTGAATAATTAGCTTTTCTGGTATAGTAAATATGGCCACGGGCTTCTCTTGATTGTATAAAGTTGCAAGTAGTAATACAAATCAGTTTTGCAACACCTGGGACAATTCCAAAGCCTGTTAGCCATTTTGACTGCTATGTGTTTCAGAAGCTGATGGAACAAGGTGAATGAGTTTCTGTCTGGGGATGGGCGGGGCAAAACGGTGTTTACCTTGCTTACGTAATGAATGTTTTCGACTCTTGGCTCGTACTCATGGCCATGGCGTCGGCTAGATAATTTTTACTTTATAAAAATTAAAAACTATCTGGTTTAGGTTATTGATAATGCTGACAAAATTTGGGTGTGTTGTAAAATATACATATGTTCAAAACTTTCTAGGCTACAATCTGATGCGTTGATAAGGAGCAAAGTCACAAAAAACCGTGTTACAGAGGCCCTGAATCTAAATAGTAGTGGTTCAATTCTGTGCCATTTTTATTTATGGTTGCCTAAATGTTTGTTGGTTAGTTAGCAAACAAACCGTGTTCAAAATGTTATACGTGAATCTTTATAACAATTTTTGGGAGAGAAAAATATATAAATCCAGTGGAGGAGGGACCTTTGCACTCTCTCTCTCTCTCTCTCTCTCTCTCTCTCTCGAGCTGACGACTCCAAACAACGGACCAGTCCTATGTCAACACGACTATAGATAACGTACTCTAGCTTACTAACTTTCAAGTTTTATATGTTTAAGAATAAGAGAATAGGTTCCCCAACTAACTACGTATGATTATTTTACAACAAATACAGAAAAAAAAAAAAATAACTGGATTGTCCAAGTTACAGCGCCGGAGTTGAGTCAAAATGACCAAATAAAAAATTCTGAATTTTCAAAATTATTCCTTGTGCGCAATCTATGCTTTTTCTGACTAATGGCATGCAGACTATGAACACAAACTAAGAATAAAACCCTTATAGAACAACCAGAATTACTTTCCAAAGATGTGGTATAAATATACACGTAATATGTTCATAAATTAAATAATTTCTAAAACGGGCAATCAGAAGATAAAAACAATTACAAGAGCTCTGTCTGGATACGTGGCACTGTAACCTTAACCCTACTATTCACAATATCAATGGAAGGTGCCAGCAAGCAGCCAGCACAAAAAACACTTATCCACGGGACCACGTAAGTGCATGAAAGTCCGGATCGAGAACTTAAAATTAGCGTTAAATAATAAACACTATGCAGTGGAGCACTGTAAGCCGCAGCATGAGCGTCGCTGTTATTGTCAGGGATATAGCACCGGGAGATTGAGGTACTGCCAGAGTGAGGTGAGTGGCACTGTCGATCTACAGGAGCAGGCACACAATGGGGCGGCAGTCTGCACGAATCTACAAAGTATTGGACAATGAGTAGAGTCGTAAGTAGAATCCCGGCGCACAGTTTGTTGTCACTTGAAAATACTAACCGTTAAAGGCTTATCTTCAAGACGTTGGTTAAGGATAGCAGCAGGTTGAGTTGTCAGGCAAGGGAGCGCTTCCGGGTTGGCGTACTGCAGCTGGCCAATAGGCCTTCAGTTACTTGTTTTCGATGAATTGACTTTGACAGCCAACAGGCTCTATAATGACAACCTATACAATTGGTTTCACCACATCAATAAGAGCTAAAGCCAAATGTAAAATCTCTTTCATAAGGAAGCAAACGAAGACCATGTTTATAGGTGTTTACAAACAACGAGGAACAACACCTAGGTAACAAAGGTCTTTCTTGGTATGATTTTTTCCATTTTTTCCCATTATCCTCTTTCTTCTTGTGCAAGTTTACATGCTGCCACTTTGCTCTATGCTTACCCATATCGATTAAATATTTAGATTTCCCCCCTTTTCTAAAATTAAAAAAGGACCTTCGAAACTTATAAGACAAAGAGGGAACTTCTTCTCGGACTAGTATGAAAACTCTATCTCCCACACAGAGACTTCTCTCTTTCACTCTAAAATCATGTTTCCTTTTAGTTTCCCCTTGACTTTCACTTACAAAAAACTCGCAAAAAATCCGTTGGACCAAGTAATAAGAAACTTTAATATCAATATCAAACAAATTCATAAATATAAAAAAGAACTTTTGTGTAATTTAACTGTAAAGTGTCCCTCATTACCTTGTTTATATGGCCTAGTCAAAACTCATAAGGAAAACAAACCTATGCGCAACAATATTAGTACTGTAGGATCAATTGCTTATAAACTATCTAAATATCTTACTAAAACTGTTATCCCCGCTACTAGGAACTGTATCTAATTCACACATCCGGAATTCTCTTGGTCTTGTGGAAAAATTAAAAATAACATTGTACTAAACCCCTAGCGATATTTTTGTCATTTTTGATGTTATGTTCTTTGTTTACAAAAGTCCCTATTGACTCTGTGCTAGATATTTAAGTAATGAACTTGTACTGCAATGAATTGCCTATGTCCGTTAGTCACATTAATTTCCTTAATTAAGTTATGTATTGTGATTGCAGATTTTTTTTTATAATGGGGAAATATCCACCAAATATATTTGGTATGGCCATGGGTAACCCTTTATCACCTCTCCTTTCAAACTTATATATGGAATTTTTTGAGAGACAACTCCCGAAAATCACACTTATCCCCTTAAAATGGTACCGATATGTCGATGATATCTTAGTAGTCTTACCTGGTGGTATCGATGTAAATGATTTACTGTCTAAATTGAATAATTTAGTGCCATCCATAAAATTCACTGTTGAAATTGAAAATAATACCAATGTCATCCCTTTCCTAGATGTATTAAAACATAGAGAATCTTTCCAATGCAAATTCAGTATTTATAGAAAACCCACAAATAATTAACATATGTACATTTTTATTCTGGCTACCATCTTAATATTAAAATTTCAATTTTTTCTTCTATGTTCCTACGCGCTTTGCGTATCACGAGTCCACAATATCTGGACCAAGAAATAGAATACATAAAAAAAGATAGGAAACGATCTCTGCCACCCACCTCATTTAATTGATTCATGTTATCAAAAAGCTCACAAAAAGTTTATAATGTTGCTATTAATGAAAAAAGAAATGCCTAAAAATGTACTTAGCTTACCTTATTTTCGTAGATTTGAAACCATAAAATCAATATTTAAATCGTTTAATGTTAATGTAGTGTTCTCTTATAAACAATACCATTAAAGATATGCTAATTAAGAATAGTCCCATAACAAATAACAACATCATTTACAAAATTCCTTGTAAGGATTGCCCATTGTTTTGCGTTGGTCAGTCAAGTAAAGATTTGTGTTCGGATTAAGCAGCCATATGTATTCAGTTAGAACAGCCAGACTTCAAATGCACTGTTTATCCATCTGAGTGAAAAATCTCATTGTATTAATTGGGGTGATACCTCGGTAATTGCTAGATCCAATGATTATGTTTCTAGAAATTTACTGGAATCGGCAATTATACAAATCACTAATAAAAACCACCTAAATCTTAGTCTGGGAATGTACCATTTGGACCCATATATTTGTAAGATGTTTATGAAGGACCTCAAAATAAAATGAACAACTAATAAATTAGCCCCACATGTATATAGTTATTATTTCTCTCTCTCTCTGTAGTAGCCATCTTGCTTGGTGAGACGTACCCGCGTGAAGTCAGATTAATCAACAGATATCACAAGTTAAACATACGACTAGAATTTGAGAAATATCTAGAAGTGTTCGTGAACTATCGGTGATAAGATTAGTGTGAAAATAGTAGGATAAAGCGTCTTCTAAGTTAGTTTATCAAGGTGTAATACTATAAATCAGAACAAGATGGCAGTAAGTTCCAACTGCGGGAAGAGGTGGCGTAATTGGCGTGTTTAGCAGATTCGCAATACGATGAGGTAGCAGGAAGGGAAACTGGCATTTGTCATCTATGAAATCAGCAACAGTCCTAACCAAAAAGATACAAAAGCATTCATAGATATATTAGAAGGATAAAATCCTTCAAAACTGGAACAAATCTAATGAAAACATCTTGAAAATAACTGAAGAAGTTCCAAATAAAATCCAAGTGGTCAAGAGACTCATAAAGAAAATATACATAAACCAACATATTCCGACAAAGAAAATGAATAAGGTGAATCTTGTGAATATCCTAATTGATGCATTAGGAAAAAGAATGCCAAAAAGCATGCAAAACTGTGTAAGGTTGGTATAGCATAGTCAATCCACAAAAAACCTAATCAGAAAATGTGCTGCATGCAACATTCCGACCCATCCACAGTGTGCTGAGGTAATACAAGATTTAGAGAAAAAGATACAAGAATTTTTTGTTCAACATGTCTATCATGGATAGACAATGTTATTAAATCAAGATTGAATGTACAAATAGTTGAGGATAAGAAGAAGAAGAGGAAGAGGAAGAAGAAGAAGAAAAAGAAGAAGAGGAAAAACGGAAGAGAAGTAAACAAAAAATGAAATGACAGAAAAAAATAAGGAAAACAAACAGAACAAGATAAAAGTATGGATGCAGAGATACTCATTGATACTTCATATGAGGCAATAAAGCAGCATACCTACGAAGAAATAAATTACGATATGACAACAGAAAAGCAAATCCGAAGAGGCTCTACCCAGATCTACACAATGACGGGAAAGAGGAAAAAATAGACAAGAAAGACAAAATCTGCAACCTTTTGAAAAGAGGGAATTGCAGATTTGGAGAAAGATGTTACTACAAACATTCCAAGATATGTCAAAACTATGAAATATATGGTAAATGTGCATACTTAGATGGATATGGGGATGATTGCAGAGATCTGCATCCAAAAATATGTAAAAACCTAAAAGAAGGAAAAGGATGTAAGTCGACAAAAAATGCAAATATATGCACCCTGTAGCCATGAATCATAATCAAATAAATAACCAACCAAGTAATAAAATCCAAAATAAGAAAGAAACAAATAAAGAGAGAAATCAAGAATATCAGGTAAAAGAGAAAAGCAAACCACCAATGAGATATGCAGAGGTGTCAGCAAAAAAATTTCAAAGCATCAGCTCCGAAATTCTACTCAAGAGATAATAAACTGTATTTATTATGCAAGAGGATATTGCAGAAACGGAGGAAAATTGCAGATTCAGACACAAAATGAATAATTATGATGAAGGAAGATCAAATATTATGGAAAAAGTTGGATTTTTTAATGTCAGAATTTCTGGAAATGAAAAAAAGAACAACATACCAGAACAGGAAAGAGACATGGGAAAATCCTTATTACTACCAGTATTAAATGAAGGAGAAAACACGCCAAACCATCATAGTGATGAATGCGCAGGGTTTTAGTTACGAGTAACTCAAAAGAAAAATAGAGTACTTAGAAGAACTAACCCACAATGAAAAGAAAATAGATATAATGAATATAAGTGAAACCTGGTATTCCCAAGAGACTGGGAATGATGATCAAATAAAAGGGTTCCAAACTTATAGATCAGATAGAAAAAAAATAGGAATCAAGGGGGAACCGCAATATATGGGAAAGACAAAAAAACAAGGAAAAATATATGAGAAATATAGTAACTCAGAATGTGAACTAATAGCGGTAGAATTTGAATCTGAAAAATTGATGAACATAGTAATATATAGACCTCCTAATACTAAAGAGTTTGACTAATAATTGAAAAATTGGATGATATATGTAGAAAGAAATCACAAGGACTGACTATTCTCCTATCTGGTGACTTCAACTTTCCTTTCGTAGAATGGAAAGAATGAATAGGAGATTGTGGTTTGTACTTATACATATAAAAAAGAGAGTAATAGTAGTGCAGAAGATAAGAGGCAATTTGAAAAGCTATTAGATATGCTACTAGAATACAACATTCAACAAATAAATCACCTGCCAACAGAAAGGAAAATACTTTAGACCTAGTATTTGTGAACGAGATGAATTATGTTAAAGAAATAATAGTTTATAATGCGAGTATTTCAGACCATAATGTCAATAGAATTAACAGTTCATTCCAAAGCAAGTGAAAATAGAGATAAGCAAGAAATGAAAAAGTGGGAAGGATATGGAAAATACAAACTTCTACAGTAAAAATATAAAATGGTCAGAAATTAATGAAGAATTAAACAAAGATTGGGATAACATTTTCGTAAGTGATGACATAAGGGTAAATACGGAGATATTATATAAAATATTGGAGAAATAGTGGAAAAATATATACCGAAGAAGAAAAGTAAACATCATTTCATGCATACCAAGAGACAGAGGGATCTTGTTCCAGAATTCAGAAAGTGGAAAAAAGGTCTTGCAAAAAGAAAAAAATGCATGGAAAGTTATAGAACTAAAAAGTAAGATAGAAGTTATAGAACTAAAAAGTAAGATATCGCAAAGCCACTTGCAATATTATTAAGACAAAGTGTAGATACAGGCAAGATTTATGATGAGCACAAATTAGCATATATCACCCCTACTTTCAAAAGTGGATCAAGACTAGAGGCAAGTAATTATAGGCCTGTGAGTCTAACATCACATATTATGAAAGTGTATGAAAGGGTAATAAGAAGAAAAAATATTATGAAACATTTAATAAAAAATAATTGTTAATATAGGACAACACGGTTTCGTACCGGAAAAAGTACACAAACCCAACTGTTAGTCCACCGTGAGAACATATTCAAAAAATATGAAAAGCGGAAATGAAACAGATGTGGTTTATCTAGACTTTGCAAAAGCTTTTGACAAAGTAGACCATAATATATTAGCAAAGAAAATTAGAAAAACACAATATCGTAGATAAAGTAGGAAGATGGTTAAAAGAATTTTACACAACAGAAAACGAGATAGTTATTGCAAACGATGAGAAATCGGATGAAAAAAAACCAAGGTAATATCCGGTGTGCCACAAGGTACGGTGCTAGCTGCAATATTGTTTGTTATTATGATTGAAGACATAGACAGTAATGTTAAGGATTCGGTAGTGAGTAGTTTCGCAGATGACACAAGAATAAGTAGAGAAATTACTTGTGATGAAGATAGGAAACGCTCTACAAAGAGACCTTAACAAAGTATATGATTGGGCAGAGGTAAATAGGATGGTATTTAACTCTGATAAATTTGAATCAATAAATTATGGAGACAGAGAAGGAAAGCTATATGCATATAGGGGACTAATAATGAGGCAATCACAAATAAGGAAGCAGATAAAGACCTTGGTGTGATGATGAATAGGAACATGTTATGCAATGATCAAATAGCAATTCTGTTGGCAAAATGTAAAGCAAAAAATGGGAATGTTGTTACGGCACTTCAAAACAAGAAAAGCTGAAACACATGATTAGCTTTATAAAACATATGTTCGTTAGTCCACTTGAATATTGCAATATGATATGGTACCCACACTATCAAAAGGATATTGCACAAATAGAGAGTGTACAAAGGTCCTTACAGCTAGAATAGAAGAAGTTAAGGACCTAGACTACTGGGAAAGACTACAATCCTTAAAATTATATAGTCTAGAAAGGAGAAAGAGAACGCTACATGATAATTCAGGCATGGAAACAGATAGAAGGAATAACAGAAAATATCATGGAACTAAAAATATCGAAAGAGCAAGCAGAGGTAGATTAATAGTGCCCAAAACTATAGAGGAAAAATAAGGAAAGCACAGGACATTAATCCACTACGCACCAGCATCGATAATGCAGCGTCTATTCAATGCGTTGCCAGCTCATTCTGAGGAATATATCAGGAGTGAGCGTAGATGTGTTTAAGAATAAGCTCGACAAATATCTAAACTGCATCCCAGACCATCCAAGATTGGAAGATGCAAAATATACCGGAAGATGTACTAGCAACTCTCTGGTAGACATTAGAGGCGCCTCACACTGAGGGACCTGGGGCAACCCGAACGAACTGTAAGGTCTGTAAGGTAAGGTCTCACTCTCTCTCTCTCTCCTCCCTCTCTCTCTCTCTCTCTCTCTGGTTCGATATTCTCTCCTCTCTCTGCTCGATATATATATATTTATCCTTTCGTCTTTTCATTAATAATAATTTTTGTTATGGAAAATTTGTGTAAAAATCATGATATTAAATTGTATATGCTCCCGTGTTGTTTTCAGAAGTACTGTTTTCTGGAAGAAATCACTGTTTACTGCGGGTATCCTTCAAGGTGTGGCTAGCCTCTGGGGGCTCTCCTTTCTGTAGAGTGAAAATCGCCCTTATGGCTAATCTGGTAGTGTCAGTTTGTATATTAAGCCTTCTTTTGACTATATTGTTCTTTGTAAAATCAGTTTGCCTCAGTAAAGGGAAGGGTCCGAAACAGGACCGAAAGTACTGGCTATCTCGCTTTTTCATTTTTTCCTTCGTGTAAAAAAAACCTTTATTCATACATATATAAATATATATATATATATATATATATATATATATATATATATATATATATATATATATATATATACTATATATATATCTATATATATATATATATATATATATATATATATATATATAATATATATATGTAATAAATACATTTTAGAATGACATAATCTGTAAATAAAAACCCATGACCTGAGGTCTTATTGGCATTAGGAGGGTCCTACGTGACCAAGGCAGATCTAGATTACGCTATGCGATGTCTGCAGTAACCTGGTTTAGGTTTGTTTAGAAATGTCATCATGTTGTATATTGTCAACCTTTCACAAACATCTTCCATGGAAAGTGGTTGACCTGTTAACCTACGGCGGAAACTTGTAACTTCCGAGCGGCGGACTACGTATGTTTTTATGTGAATCGCTGAGATAGCTAATGTTTCGCTATCGACGTGATGCTCTAATGTAGCAGTTCATTTCTATCGATCAAACGAAACGGTCTCACGACTGAACTGTCTCTCTTGTTATGGAGTAGACAGAATAAAGTTGTTGTACTATTTTCAACTTATCCGTTGAATCATCTCCTTTAATTTAAGAAGAACACTCACTAAGATATCACATAGGAGAAAGAAGTAACCAGAAATACTTACGAATGACAGTCGTAAGGAAAAAACAAACAGTCTTTGCAAAGCGAACGACTAAAATTGGTGGCAGCTATTGACGAAGAGTAACATTAACAAGACCCATATCAGCCGACCGAAGAACTGCAATCACCAACTTCCACCTATAAATCAATACTAAACAGAGGAAACGGGATCTTCAATCAATGCAACATTTTATGAAGACGAAGATATGTCCTTCATCGAGAAGAATACAAGCATCAACATCGACGATTTGAGTGACTGTTGTCAATATCTCCGAGAATCAACACGGATGAGAGCAGCATCGAACATCAACAGAAAGAAGAAAAACACATAAAGAAAACAACGCGCGATCACTAGCAAGGACACAAAGAGTAGGCCAAGAGGAAGCAACGAGGGAGGAGACCAGTGACGTCATCACGACTTCCGACGCGAAGACGACAGGAAACTGTGACGTCATCCCATGTCAACAATCCTTCAACATATAACTCAGAGCTAAGTACAATTTTATCTATTCAGGTTTTTTCTCAGTGAAGTGTTGTTCATCAGGAGTCGATCGTCCAGTATTCTGGGGGGGTGAGTTGTGCATCTTAATCTTCATTCATTACAGAATCAATCTTCAACTACGAGTTCTCGCCCGCAGGACTATTTTTTTTGTTCTCGGTGTTGCTAATCGTTTCTTGCAGGAATTCTCCGTATAATATCTTTATCAAATTATCTGTATCTTTTTGGGGGATTTTCCTATTACTTGCAATACATTTATACAGTATATTGCATATGCGTTTAAGTAGTGGTCGAGTGTACTCTTATAGATATTTTGATAGGACCGCAAGGAATAGGAGTGATAAGAAAATAGTAAAAGTGAACATGGCAACTACTGCAGCTGGCAACCCGAATGTGGTGACTCTCGTGAGCGCCGAGGTCAGCAATTGTCCCTTTTCAAGGTCGGGTCAACGGGTTCCTGCCTCAAAATGTTGAGGCATGGATCTCATCTGTAGACGCTCATTTAAATACAAAAAAGCATCACAGACCCAGCTGTACAAATTACAGGAAGCCAAAAGCTTCATAGACTTTGCTAAAGGAGACGCAAGTGCATATCTAAGAGGTGTTTCTTTCCAAGAGGCGACTACATGGGACGAGTTCAAAATCAGATTATGTGCCATGTATGGGGTTGAAGAGGCTTTAGATGTAGTATTGGCATTGAGAAATATCCTTAAACCAAGCCTCCATGACTCAGCTTAATGTGTCGAGCGGGCGGCGCTAATGCCGACCGGCTAAATGAATATCAAGATAGTTTAAGTAAACTCGGGTGGGTTACGAGTGCCAGTATCGCCATGAAAGATTTTATCCGTCTAATTTACCTCACGAGTATTACAGCAATGTTGCCTGAAGCTTTAGTGCGGTGTTTTGACAAAAAATTGCAGCCCGACAGTACGGAATAGATGTGTATAAAACAAATAAAAAAACACAGTCTAAATGTACCGACCTAGATCCTTCGCTCACTCAAGTTTTGCAAAAATGAGAATAAGCCACAAACAAGTAAACGTGGTACATAATAATAATCAAGTTGCAGGGATGGTTTGTATAACTGTAAACGACCAGGTCACATGATTTCAGACTGTCGGACGCATTTTTGTTCAATACATAATAGTTCCACTCATTCATATAATCGTTGCTACTCGCGGAATCAACAGCAGAATCGTACAAACACGCAAACAGTTGCCAGTGCAAATAAAAGAAGGGTCCTCAGTACTATAAAAAGAAAACAAGCAAACGGAAATGCTGCTCAACAGCAGAAACAAACAAATCGTGCTTCAGGTACTCTGTTCCTGGGCCGTCTAGCCAGAACTGCAAGGTCAAGCGAATTTTCAAGGGGTGCTAAACAAAGCAAATACCACGTAGTTCGCTCCAAGGGGGGAGAGGACGAATTTGGGTCATCAATATCAACATCTTTTGTATCAAATAATCAGTTTAATCATTTATCAGATCATTGTGAGGCAATCGATTTTCCTATGAAACACACGGCCGAATCCAAAAAATCTGTGCAGGTTCCCGTTTAGATTTGCAACAAATTCATGCAATTATTAGTCAAGACGAGTTACGACCAACCTTGCAGTAAATTTGGACCATAAGTCATTTACTTTGTTCTTTGATTCTGGTAGTCCACGTAATATCATGGATTTAAGGACTCATCATTTACTCTTTTCAAACTTCCCTATAGAGAAGTCCGGAATAAGACTCTCGGGCATAGGAAATAACGATTAAATGTGGTAGGAGTAACTCATGTTCAGTACAAGGTCGGTAAGCGCACGTTTTTCCGATACCTTTATCGTTGTACAAAAACATTAATATGTATCCCGCATAAATTATGGATACCCGTCTATGGGCACTCAAAATATTACTTAGCACCTGCAAAACACGGCGTGTATATCAAAGGAAAATTCTATAAGTCTTCTAATACCTAAAATCAGTTTTAGATAATAAGGAGACAGACAGAGTAGTCACTTATATCGAAGAACCAATCACTTTTTCTCATGAACCAAGAAATAATACATGCGACCCAACAGAATTCTCGCTCGCCCGTAATATCAGCTTGCACGCAAACTCTCGAGCCGAACGTAACTTCAAACATATTAGTGCGTGTAAAGAAAACCTTGCCAGGATCTGAAATGTTAATCCTTTCCAACACTCTGAAAACACAACGGATTATCCGTCACACAAGCCATTTATACAGTCGGCTCACAACAACAATGTAACATCGAAGTCTGTAAACAATGTAACATCGAAGTCTGTAATCATTTGAATACCACTTTAGTAATCACAAAAATCAACATATCTTGGATGCGGAAGTTTATAAACATCGCATTCTTACCGTAGCTGAGATAGATCACGCTCAATCAGTTGCGGATGAATCCCTTTTGCAATCTATAAAGACAAAATCAATAAGGACATTCAAGAAGAAGAAATTCAGCAGAAATTTTTGAATCTTTTAACTGAATATCATGATGTTTTTTCCACTACGGATGGAACCTTAGGAAAAAACGGATGTTATCGAGCATCAAATAAGGCTAAAGGACAAACAGAAAGTAATCTATGTACCTTCGTACCGACTTCCTATGAAAATTTCAGAATGAGATAACTGAGGAAGTAGGTAAAATGCTAAAAGAAGGAGTCATTAGGAAATCAAACAGCCCTTATAATTTTCCGTTAATAGTAGTACCGAAAAAAGATCGAACTTGGCGGATATGCGTCGATTTTCGTTGCTTAAATGAGGAAACAATGCCTGACCGATTCCCAGTACCATGTACTGACGATATTCTATCTCTACTAGGTCAGAACAAATATTTACCAGCTTGGACCTACTAAAGGGCTTCCATCAGATTCCGTTGGAAGAAGAGAGTATCCCATACATGCCTCAGCACAGCCAGGGGACATTATGAATTTTTGCGTATGCCTTTTGGTTTACGTTGTGCTCCATAACTTTTACTAGAATGATAAACTTTGTGTTTGGAGACTTGTTAGGAGATATCCTACATGCTTACATGGACGACCTAGTAATCTTTTCTAATACCTTAGAAGAACATCTACGTAAATTAGAGTTAGCGCTACAAGGACTAAGGCAGCATAACCTAAGGGTAAAGATAAGTAAATGTGAATTTTTTAAAACAGAACTAGTCTATTTAGGTTCATGGTGTCTAGTGAAGGTCTTAAAGTAGTCCATGATAAGGTATCGGCTATCCGTAACTTTCCGATACTACTAACGTCAAGGGAATACAGCAATTTTTAGGCTGTAGCGGATATTATCGGAGGTTCATTAGGAACTACTCATCATAGCCGCTCCCCTAACCGATCTTATAAAAAAGGGCGTAGATTTCATATGGTCTGAAAATCATCAACAGGCGTTGCGATAAATGAAAGATGAAACTGTGTAGTTCTCCTATCTTGAAATTTCCTGACTTCGGTAAGGAATTCTTTATAGCAAACAGACCTAGGAGTAGGTGGGGTATTGCTTCAACAATATGATAAACAGTTTTTCCCTATAGCTTTTTATTCACGTAAACTGAGACCTTCCGAGAGTAAATATGCAGTAATAGACAAGGAAGGGCTCGCTATTGTTAATTCAATCGTGCATTTTAAATTTATATATACGGTTATCCCGTCAAGGTTCTCACTGATCATAAGCCCTAACCGACTTCTTTAAAGGCTTTAGTCACAGCCTAAGCGAAACTCAGTGGCACATGATCATCCAGGACTTGGCGCGAGGATCGGGTATTTACTGGGAAAGCAAATATCATTGCTGACGCATTATTCACGCAACCCTCTTCATCTTGTACCGAGCCATAGCTGAATTAATAGATATCTCAACCTCCACGCCATTGTTAAAAAAAAATATATCTGAACAGGAAGATCTGGGCTGGAGTGCTGAAACTATTACAGACGGAACAAAAAGAAAATATCCGCAAAATAGAAAAAAATCATAATTGCGTTAAACGGAAATCCGAAGGAAAAGGAATATATAAAGTATAAGCAGCAGAATTATATAATCAAAGATAATATCCTGTGTAGATCGTGACGAGGAAAAACCCGCAACACACCACAGTTTTGAATAACAACCAGGTGGTGGTACCTATCACTCATTACCCACTGTCTTAAAATGGTTGCATGAAAATCCACTGCATGGGACACCCGGGTTATTCCCTAATGTCGCAGAAAGCCAAATCTTATTTTATTGCATACGATGCTTACAGATATAAAAAAAGCACATAGCAAATTGTCGCACTTGTCAAGAATACAAAGGGCACACGAAGACACCTGTCAGCCTAGGGCTTACCCCAGTGCCAAATCAACCCTTTGAAAGAGTACACTAGATTTATTAACTGGATTTTACGAGTCAGACAGAGGAAATAAGCACCTCCTAGTAATCATAGATGCTCGACTCGATATACAGAACTGATAGCGCTTAAAACAAAAACCGCAGTCGAGTGCGCTAGAAAGTTTTACGAGTGCTAAACATTTGTAAACATGGAATTCCACACACCATTATATCAGACTCGGGCAGGGAGTTCAATCATCATTTCCTAAAACTCCTTGTGCGAATTCCTTGCATAAAGAAAATCGATACCATGATCTATCACCCAGAGTCTAATGGGCTAGTGGCAAAGGGCAAATCGTATGGTTTTAAACATTTTAAGGGTCACCTTAGGGGGGGCAGACCCCAACTGGGACATTGCCATACCTGCGGTACTAAGCACACTTAATCACTCGTATCATGTGTCTATTAAAATGACACCGCACGAGGCACTGTACGTATCCCAGCTAGAACACCTTTCCATGTATTAACGCCTACAAACTAATTATTCAAATCCTCTAAAGGAGGATGTTATGGATGCAAGCATAAGTCGATATAATATACTTCGTAAGAATCTAGAAGAAGCACCAAATTATAATGAAAAGAAATCATGATAAAATAGCTAAGCCAACTAGAACATATGCCGTGGGCGATCAGGTATACATACAAGTATACGTACATAAAGGTTTAAATTATAAACTGACACCTAAGTTTGAAGGCCCGTTTACATTTTAGAAAACATTAACGGCCAATAGATTTAGGGTTCAAAATGTATCCAAACCCACTGATATGAGAATAGTTCCATTGGCACATATCAGAATCTAAAGAAAGGTAGATGGAGTGAGGGAAAAAAAAATGGTTGTATTATGAAACTTGTATAATAATTTATATATATATATATATATATATATATATATATATATATATATATATATATATATATATATATATATATATCTATATATATAATAGTGTATGTAAACATATTCTTTTACACGAGTTATTACATATATTTTACTCATTGCAGGTTTTCAAAAATGAATCTGTTATTGGTAGGAGTGATATTGTGTGTTCAGACATCTTTGTTGCATGAAAAGAGCGCTAAGACGAAAGAAATTAGAATTTAATCATGGCTCGATTATCGAGAGAACAGAAAGAACATTTTATGGTGTCGAGTAATATAGTCATAGAAGTGGATATGCAGGCCATATTTTTGCCTGAAGATGACGTCCTTAACTTAAAGAATGACCTGATGAGGTTGCCATTTCGCTTAAGGAAATGCACCAACGTAATTTTCATGCTAACTCAGAGATTTCGCTAGCTCAAACCCTAAGCGTCGCGGAAATGTTGTCTTATGACATACAAAATAAAACCGCTGAGGCAGAGGAACTTGCTCGTGACTTGCTGATGTGGTGGTGTGCGGCACATAATCTCGAACGCCGCAACCCGCTTATTCTGGCTGGACTAAACATCTTGGGATCTTTTGCGAGTCTAGCTTAGGAATTTCAAATCGCCTTAAGATAAATAATCAAAATAAAAGAATTGAGTTTTTGCAACACAAAACCGAATTAGCTTTGTCTGAACTTCGCAGCCAGTTATCCTCAATCAATCAAATAAAGAGTTTGGTAAACGAACATTCAAATAATATCGATCAGATTATGGAAGTTCAACATTTGCTGGCTACGTTAGCTTATATAGTTCGAAAATAGATCAATATCCGTGTCAAAATATCACATTTTATTGAGAAATCAAAGACTATGTAGAAGCTATTACGTTAGCGACAAAGGGTGTGTTATCTCCACACCTCATGCCTATTAAAGATCTGAAGTTAAATTTGGAGAACGGACGGGAGAAACTAGGTTATATCCCTTTATTAGACGCCCATAAAGTAGAGTTCTATTATAGCCTAATATCGGTCAGTGTTGAAAATTATAGGATTATGATCACCATACCTTTTGATTCTTCCGATGCTTGGCAATCATATAAAATAGCACCGTTTGCTACTTTCATGACGAATAACTCAAGTCCAGTAATATCCAATTTGACAGGGCATGTTCTGATTTCTTCTGATAGGAAATCATTTACAGTCATTAAAGACTTAGATAAACTCACTCACTGTTCAGAAGCCATGAATAATAAAATTTGTATAGCTGACTCTTTTGAATTCTATCCTATATCAACGGATTCATGTGAGTTAGGCATAGTGCTAAACGGCTCTCTCTCTCATACACGCGAAGGTTGTCTAAAGAAACTTTATCCCTTTTACAGTAATAAGTTCAATTACAGAATGAATAATGGCTCCTGGATCCGATACGACAAAGACGGTTTTAAAGTCGAATGCCCAGATGGGACCACCGCCCATTCCCCAATCTTTGTAGCAGCTGATGGTTGTACGGGGACATCTACAAACTACACCGTCAGAGGAGTCAACACGATAATACGTGAGAAGGCGTATTTTGCGAACTATACTTGGGCGTCTACAATTATCCATCACTACCTCTCCCATACAACGCGCGGGTGGCTCATCGTTTGACGCAACTGGCTGAGATGAACCACCCATCACTGACTTATGCAGGTGGAGAAAATCTTCGTTACTACGTTCTGCTGGCCGTGTTCAGCGTGACGGCCATATTGGTTATCGCCGTCAACATCTTTGCTAGGCGTAGGCTGAGGCGTACACAGAAGGATCTCCAAGGAAACGTATTGTCCCGTCCAGATGACGTACCCTTTACACTCAAGGCGTTTGCGTTTAGGGCCGCTTGAAACTGGCCATTTCATTTGGTGCCTAGGAAAATTGTCTGGAATTGTGTTGTGTGTGAAAAGCAGTCTGTATGCTGGCAAAATGTAGGACAAGAAAGACTCACGCCTTTGCATTTGAACAGTTAAAGTATCTCCCCGGGCACCTAATAAAATATTATAGCCCAATATATATATATATTAATATACCTCCAAACGTATTTTTCGGGCACCTAATAAAATATACCAGCCTATATATCAATCTGTGCACAATTATACTATTATACAATTGTACCATTATATTTACCTATTACAATGAGTGACAAGTACTCTTTAACAATTGTCCATGATCATGTTTCACGAATAATCTATCAGTAACCGCTATTCTTAATCAGGTTACCTATTACATAATTTACAGTAACGCTATGTATTACAGGTTACCTGTTAATCATAATACTATGTATACATGTTAACCTTTTGATCTTTACCTTTTGATTTTTTTTGGGGGTACCTAATCATTATTATTACCAAACATGGATCTAGATTTTCCATGCATTTATCTTTGTTTATGAATATGTCCAAAAGGGTATGTAACAGAACCTTTTCATGCATTTAATCACTTATGTTTATACCTAAACATATGTTAGGAGCACGCTCCTAAGGAACCATGTTTAAAGTAACTTTTGTTATTCAAGGCTTGAATGGTAGCTGTCCGAGCCTAATGTAATAAATACATTTTAGAATTACATAACTGTAAAATAAAAACCATGACCTGAGGTATTGGCATTAGGAGGGTCCTACATGACCAAGGCAGATCTAGATTACGCTATGCGATGTCTGCAGTAGCCTGGTTTAGGTTTGTTTAGAAATGTCATCATGTTGTATATTGTCAACCTTTCACAAACACCTTCCATGGGAAGCGGTTGACCTGTTAACCTACGGCGGAAACTTGTAACTTCCGAGCGGCGGACTACGTATGTTTTTTATGTGAATCGCTGAGATAGCTAATGTTTCGCTATCGACGTGATGCTCTAATGTAGCAGTTCATTTCTATCAATCAAACGAAACGGTCTCACGACCGAACTGTCTCTCTGTTATGGAGTTACAGAATAAAGTTGTTGTACTATTTTCAACTTATCCGTTTGAATCATCTCCTTATTTAGGAAGAACCACTCTACTAAGATATCACATAGGAGAAAGAAGGAACCAGACATACTTTACGAATGAACAGTCGTAAGGTAAAACAAACAGTCTTTCGCAAAAAGCGAAACGACTAATATATATATATATATATATATATATATATATATAAATATATATATATATATATAAGTCATATCACATTTCCGTGATTCATATACAAATATCGAGCTACAATGTCCTTTAATATCTAATTCGCTCTAGATCGGAATTAATATAATTTTCATATGCTTAACCGAAGGGGAATTTTTTCTCGATAATAGATTTGCCTGGACCAGGGCGCGAACCTGTGGATCCTTTCAAACCCAGGAACGTCAGTGAAGCGTTACCTACTACACCACGCGGTGGTGTAGTAGGTAACGCTTCACTGACGTTCCTGGGTTTGAAGGATCCATAGGTTCGCGCCCTGGTCCAGGCAAATCTATTATCGAGAAAAAATTCCCCTTCGGTTAAGCATATATGAAAATATATTAATTCCGAGGTAGAGCGAATTAGATATTAAAGGACATTGTAGCTCGATATTTATATATATATAATATATATATATATATATATATATATATATATATATATATATATATATATACACACATATATATATATATATATATTATATTATATATATATATATATATATATATATATGTGTGTGTGTGTGTGTGTGTGTGTATAAATAATTAGTGTTTCTGCAGAAAAACTAGACAAAAGTTATTACCTTATTATACTTTCAGTGCCGGGTCGAATACCCTAGTGCAGAAGTAAACTGCGAAGAAAGTCCACCAGCAGTTCGCCAAAGTTCCTTGGATATTGTGACATTCATCTTTATTCAGAGCACATTCCTCACCTACCGGATATTAAGGCCTCTCAAAGCTTCCTCTCGACACTTATGGAATTATTACCCTTTTCATCATAGCATTTTCATTCCCGGCAAATGGCCATCATTTTTCCAGTGTGATCCATCTTTTCAACTCTGTTGGTCTTTACATAATTCTTCTACGTAAATACTTAGTGTTTACCTTTTTAAGCTATCCTGCCTCCTAAACCTTCTACAAACAATCCAAAAGACCATTTAGACAGCATTAAAACATCGCACTTACAAAGCCTGTAAGAAGGCTCATCTTCGTTATTCGTAATCTGTGCATTAAATCAGCATATATTATTTCGTGTGTTACAGAAAGTATTATTTTCCGAGTTATAAACTACAATGAACTGAATTTCCCGCTCACGTGAAATCAACTTGACAGAAATGCTATTTGGCATCGTTTGTTGCCCTCCCTCATGAAGACAAAATACCATAGTGGACAAGAACAATGCGTTGCTGGTTGTTGGGAGAATTATCTGTATCCAATAAAACGTAACATGCAATAATGTGGCTTAATCGTTCCTTGCAATCAGAAAGAAAGGGAGTGGTTCCATATTGGTAAATATTCCCCATCATTCTTCAGGTAAAGAGGCTTTGCTTCTGGTGATATATCGGGAAATGTTCTGTGATCAAGTTTCCACGAGTTATCGTTTGGTATTTGGACTTGTAATTTGGTAAAGTTATGAGTTTTGAAGCCTAAAGGGAGGTAGGGTTGCAGTTAGTTTTATTTCTCTTTTATTTAATGTACTTCTTTCTGTATTTCCCTTTACTGCCTCTTCCTACTTCTTCCTAATGAACACCATATTCTTTGTTAGCCTGAATTTCAGGTCAATGACCCCTGTGGGCATATTACATATGAATAATATTAATTGTTTATCAGAGTATTATTTTTGTATGTTTCACCATTCAAACTTTGACATTCAAGACTTTAAAATATGTAGAACTTTACGTGTCTCATTCTATATATGACTTTGGATGAGATATCAGGAAAACATTTTGGCTTTTCGTGATCTGCTTTCTTCGGATTTCAACGCTCTTTCAACTGATTTAAACGATCTTGTAAACAACATCACTCTGTTGCTCGATAACGGTAGCAAGGAATACAAGATAATTGTAGGTAAAGAAAAGAGTTCAGTATTTTCTGATATATTTTTTAACTGTTATATTCCACAAACAAGAAAAAGCAGAAATTTATTTTACATGTCCTGTGCTTTGATACTCAAAGTATATAGGTGCAAACCTAACGGTAATTCATAGTTAATATAACAAGAAAATCCTGACCTTAGATGGCATCAATGAAATGGCAGGAAAACTTCTTTAGCCTAAAGCTTACTTGTCATTAATGTTTACCAAAAGATCTCAAAACCTAAAAATCTAGATTTCAGTCTTCAGGGAATAGACGAACATCAACGATCGGCAAAATAAATATTCGTTTTCAGTCTTCAACACCAAAACTGAATCTGAGGTCACGGGAGCTGCTTTAATTATGAGTAACAAAAATCTATTATCAGATGAGTCCAGTTTTTTTTAACCTATTTGCTAAAGATTACGTTCCCTTGTCATCTCGTTTTGGCACCATAATAACTGACTTTATAAGAAAAAAATTCCTTTGAATTTTTTTTCAGAATTTCTATACTGCGTATGACCTGCGGTGTTTTCCCTCCTAAATCAATACATTATAGTAAGGGAGTATGTATGCATGTATGAATTTTTGTCACATCGATATTTTTTTTTATGTTCACAAACGCTAAGCTACAAATGTCGTTTAATAGGCAATTCACTCTACCTCGGAAATAATAACGAAATGGATATATATATATATATATATATATATATATATATATATATATATATATATATATATATATATATATATATATATATATATATATATATATATATATATATATATATATATATATATATATATATATATATATATATATATATATATATATATATATATATATATATATATATATATATATATATATATATATATATATATATATATTATATATATATATATATATATATATATATATATATATATATATATATATATATATATATATATATATATATATATGGTATAAACACAAGTTTATGCAAATATTTCGTGAAATTAAAGAAAAAGTAATTCTAAGCAGAAAATGTTCTATAAACATTTGCATTTCAAGGCTTCATTTATCCGCGATGCAAAATTTTAGATTAACCGGTTTCCCTCAAATCTGCGCTCGGCCAACTTGGCGTTCGCTGTCAGAGTAGTCTGAGATAATGGGGGGTTGGGGGTTGGGGGGGGGCGGGAGAGGGAGGAGGAGGAGGAGGAGGAGGAGGAGAGGGTTAATGAAGTGCATTAGGCAACTGGATTGATAGTCTTTTAATTTTGAGTTTTTCTCGCAGGTTTTTGAAAAATGTAACATTACAGTCCCTTCAATAAGTAAATAACCTGTGAAAAGGCTTCACTGTAATATAATTTCAATGATTAGCTTTACTTATCAAGAAAGTAGTGTAAATGTCACGGAATTGTTGAATCAGGAGTCAGGACTAGACTAATGACAGTAGTCATGATGAATGAATGCAGGTAGGGAGAGTACTGCACTTTGAACAACGTCAGCTTTTTTTTTTACCTCATTCGATTACTGCATGAATATACTTATTACCTTTTTCTGGAAAGAATGAAAAAAGTTAATTTTCTATAATGTTTCCATTCTTTTTCATCTGACAGAGATGAAAGCATTTTCTTAGGTGTACTTTTCCCTTCGAGTGGTGTATGAATACTTTTGATGGACAATGGGATTTTTGAAATACGTTTTAAATTTTTGATTGGTGTTTAATGAATAGGCTTATCTTTGAGGGAGGGCTGATTCCGTTCGGCTTACTTTTCTTCCTTTACCGGATTCCAGTGAATACCATCTATGGAGAGGGAGAAGGTTTCTAAGATACTTGCATTTTCCTCTTTTTTTCATAATCTAAAGAATACATTTGATTTGGAAAAATTTTATTCACATCGGCCTAATCGCCGATTGCTTTTTTTTTATTCAATGTTGCAAAACCCATAAATAAACATATCAGCATATTCCACATTACTGGAATGGTAAGGCATTATCTCCAGGGTCTTCCTCACAAAATGAATAAGGAATATGACACTTGTAACTCGGACACACTCTTGGCGGAAAAGTGAGGTTATCAGCTCCTTCCCCCTGTCCCCCTCACCATAGCTGACATCCCGTGCGCACCATCTATCTTACTTGGAAATTTAACGATGACGGTTATTTTCAAAACTCACTTCACCAACAAACGACGTCCTAAACTGCATATGTTTATAGAATATTTTCTGCTCAGACTGACTTTTTCTTTCATTTCCCAAAATATATGCCCAAAGTCGTATTACACCCTGGACAACAGAAGAAGTGAGTAATTGATCTTTTTCTCATACTGTTAGGCATTTTCAAGCAAGCCAAATACAATGGAACTACAGATTTCAAAGATTTGGTTTTACAAACAACAGCTAAGATTAAAGGAGTATATAGCCGTCATCACATTAGGTTTAAATTTTCCGGTGAGGAACTGCTGTCTAGTATAAACTCGGTAAGATACAACAGGGAGAGGATAGGGACATTCGCAAGTTTCCTGATAATCTAACTTCTCTTTTAAATTTCCTTTGAATTATTATCTTGTGCAGAAAGGGTGGTTAAGAATGCTTAGACATGAGCTTCAGTAAATGTATTTCCCGCTGTGAGTTATATTAATTGAATCAAGATTTCCTTCCGGTTACAGTACTTTAAACATCCTTGTTTTTTTTGCTACTATGAGACCTATCAATCCTGAGTAATTTTTCATTTAGGTGAACAAAAACAGTACCATTCTTATGGCCAATTCCAACTTAATATCTAATTTGATTTATTCAGAACTTTCCTTACTTGCCGGTCACAAATAAAACAAATCACACGTCATACGTTGGATTTTATGAACATTGTTGCTATTCTTATCAGGATAATCTATTATATTACCATGTGTTTATGCGTTGTGATATAAAAGACTACTACATATGCTTAAATATTCTAACCATGTACTGATGGCTTGGTTAAAGCCAGTGAAATAAGGAGAGAAGAGTTTTCTGGTAACTCTGGCTTCCCGTCATTTTCGTTATAACATATCCTCTCAGATTTACTGTGGCAGGCATTCAAAAATATGAGGTGGGTAACTATTCGGTACAGTACCTAAACTATCATCTACGTATCAAGACCATGATACAAATGGTGGATGGTTTTCATTGCAATACAACACAAATGTTTGCAGAAACTAGACGGACAAGCAAAAATGTGCCTCTCGATGTGCTACAGTATGAAACTCCCAGCTGCGACAAGGCAGCCCTCAATTGCTTCCCAGAAAACAGTCAAGTGAAGGTGCGCCGGGGGTGGGGCAACGCCTCAGGAGTTGGACTCGGCAATGCCAGACCCACGATCCATGGCAGACTTAACTTTAAATAAAATTATTACTGAGGCTATGAGATTCCAATTCGGTATGTTTGATGGTGGGAGGATGGATGACCAACATACAAATTTGCACCCCTCTAGCCTCAATAGTGTTTAAGATCTGAGTGCGGACAATAATTTTATTTTGCAGAAAATAAAAATAAAAACGGGGGAATACATACATACACATAGATATATATATATATATATATATATATATATATATATACACACACACACACACACATATATATATATATATATATATATATATATATATATATATATATATATATATATGTATGTATGTGTGTGTGTGTGCGTGCGCGCGTGTGTGTGTATGTATATACTAACATGTCAACTACGTGGATTTCAGGATTTCTTCTTCTAATATATCACAGAAATAAGAGTCATTCTCTTCCTACTTGGTCTTTGTAACATCCCATAAACATTACTTTTTCCACTGTTTTCCTGAAACACAGTAAAATTATGTTTATACTACTTCTCGAATTGCCCTGAAAGCCGGAACTTCTTTCAGAACTTCAGACCATCGTTAGTTTTGGGTTAGCGGTGCCTTACAAACTCCCCTATTTCACTTCATTCCCGCCCGTTTAACACGGAGGGAAAAACCAGCTTTCATGATCTTGATAGCCATTGTTTTTTTTTCCCCCGAGGGGCTTAGTGGAATCTATTCGATTGGGACAAAATGTCACT
>NC_087209.1:89856956-89869456 GCF_015104395.2 Macrobrachium nipponense | reverse complement strand
TGGGTAGGTAAATGCAAAAGGGTGGATTTCCCAAGGGTGTGAGTTACTCTCTTAATCGTCTCCAGGTGGGGAATTTTTATTTTATTGTTGGGTGTGTCTCTGGTCTTGTCTTTAGGGGGTCGGTAGAAAATTACGTTTGCTTTTTGAATTGCTTTCTCAATTATATGGTCAGGATACATTAAAGATGAAAGTTGCTTGCGAATTAGTTCAAATTCTTTTTCCAGGAAATCTGGGGAACAAATTCGTAAGGCTCTTAAGAATAGGTTGCTAGCTAGACCTATCTTGATAGTATTGTCATGATAGCTAAAGTAGTGAATATATGAAAGTGAGAACGTTGGTTTTCTGTATATGGTAAATTTGTATTCTGTCGTGTCTCTGATTATTAAAACATCAAGAAAAGGAATTTTGTTGTCTGTTTCCCATTCAACTTTAAATTTGATGCTGGGCACTAATGCGTTTAATTTTGAGAGGAATTCATTAAAATTACCCCACTTATTATCCCAAAATGTTAGTATGTCATCCACGTATCTCATCCACAGCATGTTTTTGGGTTTTATTGCATTTATTACTGTAGTTTCAAAAAATATTCCATGTACAGATTGGCTAAAATAGGACTTAAAGGACTACCCATACTACACCCGAAGTTTTGCTTGTAGAATGATTCCCCGAATGAAAATACGTTATTAGATGCACATAATTCAACTAACTTTATTATTTTGTCAAGTGCCAAAGGGAAATGATCTGAATAGGGGGTGATAATTTTTCTCTTAAAAACTGAAGAACGTCCTGTACTGGTACTTTTGTGAATAGGGAGTCTACGTCAAGGCTTAAAAGTTTTATGTTGTGAAGTGGTATATGTGCTTCTCTGAATTTGTGACAAAAGTCTTCCGAATGTTTGATGTGACTGGGAGAAAAAGTGCCTAAAAAAGGAGAAAGGAGGCCAGCTAACCATTTAGAAATTTTGTAATTGAAAGCTCCGGCGCATGAAACGATGGGTCTGAATGGAAGATTGTCTTTGTGAGTTTTGGGAAGACCATAAAAGTAGGGTAATTTAGGATTAATTACTTTAAATTTCTCTAATAGTTCAATACTCTTTTTGTCTTGGCCAATTAATCTTACTTTCCGAAAAAATTCTGTGGGAACGTTCTGAAGGGGATTTTTCGTCAGTTTTTCGTAAGTATTTGTGTCGCTAAGGAGCTGGTTGATTTTGTCGAGGTAGAAGTCTTTGTTCCATTATTACAAAATTGTAATAATGGACAAAGACTTCTACCTCGACAAAATCAACCAGCTCCTTAGCGACACAAATACTTACGAAAAACTGACGAAAAATCCCCTTCAGAACGATCCCACAGAATTTTTCGGAAAGTAAGATTAATTGGCCAAGACAAAAAGAGTATTGAACTATTAGAGAAAGAAATTTAAAGTAATTAATCCTAAATTACCCTACTTTTATGGTCTTCCCAAAACTCACAAAGACAATCTTCCATTCAGACCATCGTTTCATGGCGCCGGCGAGCTTTCAATTACAAAATTTCTAAATGGTTAGCTGGCCTCCTTTCTCCTTTTTAGGCACTTTTTCTCCCAGTCACATCAAACATCGGAAGACTTTTGTCACAAATTCAGAGAAGCACATATACCACTTCACAACATAAAACTTTTAAGCCTTGACGTAGACTCCCTATTCACAAAAGTACCAGTACAGGACGTTCTTCAGTTTTTAAGAGAAAAATTATCCCTATTCAGATCATTTCCCTTTGGCACTTGACAAAATAATAAAGTTAGTTGAATTATGTGCATCTAATAACGTATTTTCATTCGGGGAATCATTCTACAAGCAAAAATTCGGGTGTAGTATGGGTAGTCCTTTAAGTCCTATTTTAGCCAATCTGTACATGGAATACTTGAAACTACAGTAATAAATGCAATAAAACCCAAAAACATGCTGTGGATGAGATACGTGGATGACATACTAACATTTGGGATAATAAGTGGGGTAATTTAATGAATTCCTCTCAAAATTAAACGCATTAGTGCCCAGCATCAAATTTAAAGTTGAATGGGAAACAGACAACAAAATTCCTTTTCTTGATGTTTTAATAATCAGAGACACGACAGAATACAAATTTACCATATACAGAAAACCAACGTTCTCACTTTCATATATTCACTACTTTAGCTATCATGACAATACTATCAAGATAGGTCTAGCTAGCAACCTATTCTTAAGAGCCTTACGAATTTGTTCCCCAGATTTCCTGGAAAAGAATTTGAACTAATTCGCAAGCAACTTTCATCTTTAATGTATCCTGACCATATAATTGAGAAAGCAATTCAAAAAGCAAAAATAATTTTCTACCGACCCCCTAAAGACAAGACCAGAGACACACCCAACAATAAAATAAAAATTCCCCACCTGGAGACGATTAAGAGAGTAACCCCACACCCTTGGAAATCCAACCCTTTTGCATTTACCTACCCAAATACCTTAGCCAAATCCCTGATTAACGTCCAACAAAAGACACCACCCAAAGACTCTGGGGTATATGAGATCCCATGCCAGGACTGTGACCAATCTTACATCGGATTTACAGGTAAATCACTTCCCCAGAGATTAATACAACACAAACGGTCAGTTAGGTATGGACAACAGAACTCGGCTATTTTCAATCATATAAATGAACATAACCATAGAATAAACTGGAATATGTCACGTGTAATTTATAGCAGCAACTGCCGGTACAAGAGTCAAATGATGGAATCGGCCTTAATAAAAGAGAAGCAGGTAATGAAACATCTCAAAAGGAAATTGGACATCGGACATCGTCGACGCAGTGTTCATTCAACCAACGCTTAAGAAGATTAAAGGAAGATTATCAGCGGGGGTGACCTAAATTGGCTTACTTGTGGACGAATCTCTTGGTATAAAATACCACCTTTTCTGTAAACTTTTCTCATTCATATACCTGAAGAGAGAGACAGCAGTCTCTGAAATATAGTACTTTTCTCTCTACATTTTGGTGTTTTTATGGGCTCCTTTTATTAGATGGAATTCTGTTGTTACAGAACACTTTTACCAGTCATATATATATATATATATATATATATATATATAATAGATATATATATATATATATATTATATATATATATATATGAATAACTGCATCACGGAGTATATAAAACGTGATGTTGTGTTTAATTAAAGGCTTTTTGCCACGAAGGAAAAAATTAAAAAGCGAGATAGCCAAGTACTTTCGGTCCTGTTCGGACACTTTACTGAGACAAACTCAGTAAAGGGTCCGAACAGGACCGAAAAGTACTTAGCTATCTCGCTTTTTCCTTCGTGGCAAAAAACCTTTATATATATATTATATATATATATATTATATAATAATATACTATATATACTTATATAATTATTAATATATATATTATTATATATATATAATTATATATAATTATATATATGATATATATATATATATATATATATATATATATATAAATATATATATATATATATATATACTATCTATACATCATATTATATATATTATATTTAATATATATATAATATATATATATATATATAATATAAATATATATATATATATATATATATATATATATATATATATATATATATATATTATGCAGCAAACGAGCTGAGCTGACCATAATCACAGAGAAGCCAAATAGCTATATTTCAAACTAATTACCACCATTCCTTTGTTACTGCATATTTCTCGTTCTAGGGCGTTTGCCATGGCAAAAAACAAAAAACAAAAATACTGGAATCGAAGTAAAAAGATTGATGAAATCACAAGAGGGGTAGCAAAGTCCTGCCTCAAACGGTTGTGTATCTTTGTTGTTAGGAGAATACGTATATACTTGTGATTTTTAATACTATCTTACGTCAATGGCTTGGAAATGAAGTTCAAACTGGTCAACTTCCTTGTCTTTTTTATATATATATATATATATATAATATATATATATATATATATATATAATATATATATGTATATATCATATATATATATATATATATATATATATATATATATATATATATATATATATATATATATATATATATATTTATTGCTTTATATCAACCCATGTCAATGGCCTGAGTAAAATCTTTTATGTGGAAAAGCAAAATTAATAGGGCCTTTCAGTACTACAATATTGTGAAGATGAATTTCAGAATTATTCCTTTTAATATGGGATTGAATTAAACGCCATCATTGATACTATTATCAGGAATAGTGATAACAGTATTTTAGTAGTGTTTTTGACTTTTGATGTTTTATCATGTCGCACTGTATATTTACTTGCGTAAATTAATTATTGTAATATCGTCCTGAAAAAAATTCTAGTACAACTTGTCTTTTTCTTTTTAAGGGCCCATTGTATTTAACTTTTTATCTGCATCTCACTTCCTTTTACATCTTGCTATTTCTTATTCGTCATTTTAAGATAAGAGTAAATCATTCCAAGTTGTTCAGTGTTTTAGCTCTAAAGACTAAATTCATGAAATTAGATTTAACCTTCTGCGATTCTCGTCTATTTTTCTCTCTGTACTTTGCTGAAACGCTTCATAAAAGAGCACTTCAAAAATAAATGTTTCAGATAAAAAAATCGTGAAAGAAGAATTCTTCCATTGCATGATAATTTTTTCTAATGATATTTCATTTGGTTTTCCAAAAAACGTAAAGTTTTAAATGCAACGAATAACGAAAAAAAATTAACTTTTCACTTTCTCGATCTTGTCAGTGGTTATTTGTTTCTCTTAGAAAGATAAAACCCTTTTCAATCAATGTCAAGATTTAACTAAACATTTATACGTTTTCTCATTTTTTGAGATGGATGCATATAATGGATGAGTTAGAATCACCCTTCTCTAAATTCCAGTTATATTTATGTGTCAGATCCGTCGTTCTTCAAAGAATAATGTGGTCAAACCTTCCGGTTTAAATTGCTTGGCATTTTGCCAGCTTTCAACGATATAACTAACACTTCAATTTCCTGACTTGTATAATGACTAGTGATGTATAACAATCCAGTAGTTCAAAGTCTTTTAGGAAACCTCTGTGTAGGGAAACTATATTTCCTTTCTGTTTCAAATGCATGATTTATTAACTCAGTATACTGGAATGCTTCCAGTTTGCATTTTGCCTCTAAAACGACATAATTGCATATACTATAATAAATTATCTGGAAGATCGACTATCAATTCTTCTTGTTTTTTAATTATCTGTGAACGCAGTACAGAAACTCCTTCGCCACATTTTTTGCTTGTTTTTTTTTCTTTAACAATTTCTATACATATTACCTGCGTTTGGGTTTATATATTATATATATATATATATATATATATATATATATATATATATATATATATATATATATATATATATATATATATATATTTCCTCACGCTACGCTCATAAAATGTCCTTACTTTTGATAACAGTTACGCACATTAATAACTTCAATAAAGCTTGTGGCATCAGCCATTCAAGCCGTAATTGGTAACTTGGCAACTCTCTCAACTTTACTCAGAGTGTTCTCGAAGGTGTGTGAGAAGTTGATTATGAGTTTCCCGAGAGGATAAGGATTCTTGCAGCGATATGGGCCGGTTTCCAACAACGTGTTAAATTTCCACGCTATTCACGTCGAATAGGTGAACCTTAGCTTTTTTAGGAAAAACATCTGAATAGTTTGTTTAATATACAAATATTTATAAGCCAAAATATGTTTAGAGTGAATTAATGAAAAATTTTAAATTATCAATAGTAGAATTGTCAAGAGTCGATCGTAACTAAAAAAGTTAGGAGGCCTGAAATGATAAGATGTTAGAGCAACGAAGAAAATGTTCTTCCTTCCATTATATTTAGTTGACAGGGTATTGTGGAAATAATGTGTTTTTCATTCTGATTTTTTTCTTTGCCACCGCCATGATAAATGCTGTCATTGTAAGAATTACTTTTCTTGCTATTTTACTCTAATAATTATTCACGACATCAGCATTACCTCTAATATTAGTGTTTAGAATCGTGTATGTAATATATATATATATATATATATATATATATATATCATATATATATATATATATATAATAACGAGATGACAATTATCTCGTTATTCTAAAAGATAGCGATAGGCCAAGAGTGGCTGGCAACTGGCATTGGCAACACATTTTCTCTCTCTCTCTCTCTATCTCTCTCTCTCTCCTTCTTCTCTCTCTCTCTCTCTCTCGTCATACCTCCTCCCTCCATTTCATTTGGACAGAGTTGTGAATTACAAAAATATGCATTTATTTAAAATCAAAGTATTAACTTAATAACTCAGATTCTTAACAGAATGATTAAATGGAATGTTAACTCAAAGCCCAAATAACTCAGATACCCCTCGGTAATCTAACAGTCTACACAGTAATTAGTCAACACCATTTCTCCAATGAATAATCCCACTCTTCTCCAGAAAATAGTTCGCCTCCTTCAGACCGATTCCCACATTCTAGGATCGCTTGTTAGGAGACAGGAGAACACTCTGATAAGCCCAAGAACATGATAAAAAAAATGCATAAAAAGGTTATCTCGGAAATAAATATTCAAATACAATCCAGCCACACTTTGGCTAAAACAGGTATAATAACACTCCCCCATTCCAGCACAATTTCACTTTCACTGAATAGAAACACGTTGGCAGAACCATCCTGGCTCTGCCTTCTCTCCCCGTAACAGTCCCTTCATGATAGGTCTACATTTCCTTAATATGTAGGAAAGAGGCTCCCATGTACACACAAACTCACACCCATTGTTCAGAATGTTCACGCCCTGAAACTGCTTTAATCAAGTTTCAAAGTCACCTCTGCATGGCGACAAGACTAGGCACTGATTTGCTAAGACAAGCACTCTTGATCATACCACCTCAATGAAAAATGCGTTAGCATCTCTAAGCTGTCACTCAAACACTTTGACTCCAAGGAAGTTAAAATGATGAGTCTCTGCATTCTAAGAAACGTCATAGCATATCACATCATATATTATTAAAATATCTCATAGCATATCCCCCTTTGTATGTTACATATATATACATATATATATATATATATATATTTATATATATATATATATATATATATATATATATAATATATATATATATATATATATATATATGTATGTATGAAGTATTGTAAAACTGTTTGCAATATTTTCAGATTCCTTTTTTAGCTTACAGTTAGTATGTTCAAATAATGTATGTTCAGATTTTGCATAATATAATTTAAAAGTTAAGAATAACGTAGAATGTGAGAAGAAAGAGAAATAGCTTTGTCTGTTCGAAGCAGGGAAATAGCTGTCACCACTTGGGGCCTCATAGTTCCAATTTTTTTATTATTATTATTATTTTTTTTTTGTAAACATGCAGTGCTCGTGTCTTGTTTCACACTTGTCCCTTTGTCGAGAAATCACGTGAAGGATTGCATCATCTTCTGTAAGCATAAAACGTTTCACATACGTCTGATACCTTTTATTTCACATAAGTAGTTAGAGATGTTTTTTTTTATTGAAAACTATCTAATATTACTAGTATATTAACTCCTATATGTCTCGTTTTGTCAAGAGAGAATTTGTTGACTCGTAAATAGCTTAAATTTTGAAGTGGAAAGTTTGTGACGTACCTCAAGGTAATGTCAAAACTTAATTTCATTCAAGAAGATTCTATAAGCATATCTTTTATTTCAAAAGACTTTCATTGTTTTGAATTGCGTAATAATAAATGTTATTTATGACTGTAATCTCACTTTCTCTCTATTTATTGTTTTGAAGGAAAATTTTTACAATATTAGATATCACTCGTTCCCAAAATTGCACCCCAAACATTTTAGGGCGAAGTGCAATGATCATTTGCCTCGCGAAGAGAGAAAGATAGTTCATTCTGAAACTTGTGACCGCGTTGCATAGAAGGGCGTGCAAAAGCCGCTAAAACCCTTCCCTCTCTCTCTCTCTCTTCTTCTCTCTCTCTCTCTCTATCTGTCCTCTCTTCTCCTCTCTCCTCTCTGTCTCTCTTTCCCCCTTTTCCCCAATAGGAGAGGATTTCGACTTTCACATTAATGTTAAGATTTTATACTTGGTGATAGGTCACTCGTAAATTTTAGATTTCGTATTTCTTAGATTTTATTAATATTGCTTAGTGGTTATTGTGGAATCTGAACAAACATTGCACAAGTGTGTAACGGCACTTTTTTATATATATGGTGCACTGCTTATGGTGAAATTTTGGAGCTAGCTGCAGCCGAAACATAATTGGTACAATTTTAAAGTTTGAACTTTAAGGGTTTGGTGAAACTATTGCATTTTTTACACATTGCAAATTTTTATGTGCTGTGTTTATTTCTTTTGAAGTGATTTTTTGTGCATTTGTCCATTTTTCTAATCGAAGTGATTTTTTGCGCATTTGTCCATTTTTGTTTGTGAAGTGTGTTTTTCTTTTATTCTGTGATTGATGATTTCTTTTTGCAATTTTGGTATTTTCCACGCTTTTCTGTGTTTTCATTTGCATTCATAATTTGATTAACCTAATTGTTTTCATTAATTAGTCGTTGCATATTTAATTGAACTTAACACTTGTGAATTAATTTGTATTTACATAGAATTCCTTTCAAGTTTGATTGTTGTTTATCACTTGTGAATTAATTTAAAAATTTTAGTTATTACCTAACACTTTTGAATTTCAATTGAATTAATTAATTTTCTTGATTTTGTGATAAATTAATTTTGATTTAATTTTACCTAATTAATTCAAGAATTATTAAAACTTTGTGTTGTTTTCCAGTAACAGTAAATTTCCCTGAGATTGTGAATTTCACTTATAAATTTTGAGTTTGATAATAAATTTTTTTATTTAAAATACTTATGTGTATTATTTCTTTTTCACCAGTATATTTAATTTTGTTTAGGTAGAAATATAGAGTGGCAATTAAGATGTTTTCCTTCAATTTAATTGAAGTGAGTTAGAACCATGGAAGTACTTAGACTTTTAAAACCAGGGAAATATTTAGACTCTTAAAGTTGTTGATGGAGTGATGCCCTTTAATTAATCTAATTACGTATAAGTTTACCTCACATCTGTTTTAATGAAATTAGCCTGATTTTGTGCAATACTGGTAAGTTGTTTAGGGGATCACTGTTGCCTTTAGAGTGTTCAGTCGTATTTTACCTGTGATGAAGGTTCAGGTCTCTGGCTGCGGTGAGGTAATATTTTACGATTGGAAAGTGTAGTAGCGAGATACTTGACTTCGAGATATAGATATATATATATATATATATATATATATATATATATATATATATATATATATATATATATATATATATATATATATATATATATATATATATGAATGTATATATATATATGTGTATATATATATATATATATATATATATATATATATATATATATATATATATATACATACATATATATATATATATATATATATATATATATATATATATATATATATATATATATATATATATATATATATATGTATACATATATATCGTATATATATATATATATATATATATATATATATATATATATATATGATATATATATATATATATATATATATATATATAATTTCATATCGACATCTTACATTTGGCGATACTGTCAAGCAAACTCCCCTTCCCAGCCTTTTATATATGCGAGAGTAAAATAAAAGATAACTTATGTTTTAAAAAAAATTAAAGAAAAACTTGAATTGCTTCATTCTTTCTAAAGCAAATACAGTAATTTTTTCTTCACTATACTGCTGACTGGCAGTAGGGCATATCGAGAACATTTGACCCTTCTTAAATCCTTTAATTACTATGTTTAATTTCTCTCTCTCTTTCTCTCTCTATCTCTTTCTCTCTCTTGGCCTTGTGACTGGAGTTTAGCAGCACTGCAGTACCATATTGTGCTGGATCTGGGTCTATCAGAAAAGAAAAGAAATGGGAGAACTTCTAACTGATTTTGTTACTATGCATGATTCCATCGAATAGAGTTTCATTCGACTTTACATGGCACACTTTTGTTGAATAAGTTGCATTTACAGTTACATTTATGTTCTACTGAGTTATGCACTTTTCTGGATTACCTACTTATTCATATGTTATTTTTTTGGGGTAGCGATAACAAAGGCATGAACTTCTATCTACTAACAAATCAAATAAATTTGATGATGAGTGAGTGTGAAATCCTCTTGTAAGTCTAAAAAGTGATATGAAATAGAATCAGTGATGACTCATGATTGAGGTAATCTTCCAACTACGGTAGTTGAATGACTTTAAGTTGAGATCTTTTTAGAAACTTAAAGTTTTGAACAAAAGAGGCTGGCTCTGATAACTTTAGCGTTCTTCCTTGCGTTCTGGAGTTGATTAGAGAAGTTTTTAAAACGTATAGTTATTCAAGATCACATTAATGCTCTATAACTTCCAATTTACGTTCCAAAATTTACACTATCAATTTAAGTTTCCTTTTGTCTGTTTTTTTTTTTCTTATGTCCGGAACTTGGAAAGTTTTGAATATTTTCATCCTTGTGCCCCATTCTAAAATATTCATCAAAACATTACGCAATGCTCTTCAATTCAAGCAATTAATATAAAAACAACTATTATCGTGAACACTAAAATCAATTGAAGCATCAGCAATGCGAGATCGGTTAGAGTTAATTCCATAGAAACCAGAACAGAAGCACAGCATAAAAGCATATTCCACCAGTGTTATGTTCTTTGGCAAATAAGCTCTCGGCTCCATCGCTCACCCTTCCAGACTCTAATTCCAAATCCTCAGCGCCAATCCTCTTGCAAAAATCCTCGCCGGCCATACCTCAACCAGACACCCTGCACCCTGTAGCAGTCAGAGCTGGATATTTAATATCGCCAATATTCTAAAGTCTTTTTCAAACCGGGATGTTTTTCTGTGGGGAGCTTTCTATCTTACCCAAAGTAAATTCATGACTATAAACCATAATCGGGCTTTGCGCGAGTATTTCTCTGCAGTTCCCAGTCTTATTTCAGATACCTGAAATTGTTATTTCATTCCCTCTCATTTATTTATTGTCGTCATCTTAAAAAGTTTAATTATGATACTTTGGCTTACTTATACTTAAACTGTATAATAACACATTGATGTAGTTAGTAATAATAATAATAATAATAATAATTTTTTTTTTTTAATTTTATTTTTTATTTTTTTTTTTTTTTTTTTTTTGCTCTATCACAGTCCTCCAATTCGACTGGGTGGTATTTATAGTGTGGGGTTCCGGGTTGCATCCTGCCTCCTTAGGAGTCCATCACTTTTCTTACTATGTGTGCCGTTTCTAGGATCACTCTTTTCTGCATGAGGCCCGGAGCTACTTCAGCCTCTAGTTTCTAGATTCCTTTTCAGGGATCTTGGGATCGTGCCTAGTGCTCCTATGATTATGGGTACGATTTCCACTGCCATATCCCATATCCTTCTATTTTCTATTTTCAGATCTTGATACTTATCCATTTTTTCCCTCTCTTTCTCTTCAACTTCAACTCTGGTGTCCCATGGTATTGCGACATCAATGAGTGATACTTTCTTCTTGAGTTTGTCAATCAACGTCACGTCTGGTCTGTTTGCATCGTATCACCCTATCCGTTCTGATACATAGTCCCAGAGGATCTTTGCCTGATCGTTTTCTATTCACTCCTTCAGGTTGGTGCTCGTACCACTTATTACTGCAAGGTAGCTGATGTTTCTTGCACAGGCTCCAGTGGAGGGCTTTTGCCACTGAATCATGCCTATTTTTGTACTGGTTCTGTGCAAGTGACAGGCATTCACTTGCTATGTGGTTTATGGTTTCATTTTTCGTATTGCACTTCCTACATATGGGAGAGATGTTATTTCCGTCTATCGTACTTGAACATATCTGGTTCTTAGGGCCTGATCTTGTGCCGCTGTTATCATTCCTTCAGTTTCCTTCTTTAGCTCTCCCCTCTGTAGCCATTGCCAATTGTCATCGCTGGCTAGTTCTTTAGTCTGTCTCATGTATTGTCCGTGCATTGGTTTGTTGTGCCAGTCCTCTGTTCTTTCTGTCTTTCTCCTGTCTCTGTATATTTCTGGGTCTTCGTCTACTTTTATTAGTCCTTCTTCCCATGCCACTCTTAGCCACTCGTCTTCACTGGTTTTCAGATATTGCCCCAGTGCTCTGTTTTCGATGTTGACGCAGTCCTCTATACTTAGTAGTCCTCTCCCTCCTTCCTTTCGTGTTATGTATAGTCTGTCCGTATTTGCTCTTGGGTGTAGTGCTTTGTGTATTGTCATTTGTTTCCTGGTTTTTCTGATCTATGCTGCGGAGTTCTGCCTTCGTCCATTCCACTATTCCTGCGCTGTATCTGATTACTGGCACTGCCCATGTGTTTATGGCTTTTATCATATTTCCGGCGTTGAGTTTTGACTTGA
>NC_087209.1:89845908-89856456 GCF_015104395.2 Macrobrachium nipponense | reverse complement strand
GGATACTGAGAGAGATGAGAAGGCTGGCTTTCAAAAAAGGGTTTAAACTTTTTAATTCAGAATAATCGTTAAGAAGCTGAGAGAGATGAGAAAACTGTCTGGCAATTTTTTTTAATCTTTTTAATTTAGGATAACTGGTAGGAAGCTGAGAGAGATTATAGGACTGTCTGACAGAAAGGGTATAAGTTGTTTACAGATAATTTGTTTTTAATTAGAATGGGGTGAGGGGAGAGATCAGAAGACCGTCTGGCAGAAAGGGTTTAAGTTTTTAATTCAGAACATCCTGTTTTTAATGATGGGAGAGATCAGAAGATTGTCTGGCGAAAAAGGATTAAGTTTCTTCATTCAGAATAACCGGTAGGATGCTGAAAGAGATTCAGAATAACTTTTAGGATGCTGAGAGAGATCAGAAGATTGTTCCGGCGAAAAAGTGTTTTGAGCTTTTAATTCGATAACAGGTAGAGATGAAGAGAGATTAGAAGACTGTCTGTTGAAAAGGATTTAAGCTTTTTGATTCAGAATAACCACTATAATTCTGAGAGAGATCAGAGGACTGTTTGGCAAAAAGTGTTGGTGCTTTTTATTTCAGAATTACTGGTAGGATACCAAAAGAGATCAAAAGACTGTTTGGCGAAAGGGAATGAACCTTTTTAATCCAGAATAACTGGTAGTATGCTGAGAGAGATCAGAAGACTCTCCGACAAAAAGGGTTTAAACTTTTTAGTTCAGAATAATCCCGTTAAGATGTGCGAGAGAAATCAGAAGACTGTCGGCAAAATTTGAAAATTTTTATGCATTTTAATTCAGAAAAAACTGTTAGGATGCTGAAAGAGATCATAGGAACTGTTTCTTTGCAAGAATGTTTAAACAAGAATACTGGTAAGGCGCGGGTAGAGATGAGATCAGAAGACTGTCGGGCAAAATTTGTTTATGCATTTTAATTCAGAATAACTGTTAGGATGCTGAAAGAGATCATAGGACTGTCTTGCAGAAAGTGTTTAACAAGAATAACTGGTAGGCTGCTGAGAGAGATCAGAAGATTGTCCGGCGAAAATGGTAAAGTTTTTTAATTCAGAATAACGGGTAGGATGCTAAATGAGATCAGAAGACTATCTGGCAAAAAGGGGGAAGCATTCAATCAGAATAACTGGTAGGATGGAGGAGAGATCAGAAGACAGTCTGCTGAAAAGGGTTTAAGATTTTTAAACCAGAATAATTATTTAGGTAGGATGGAGGAGGAGAAAAGCACAGGGAAAGCTTGGTTTGGTGTGGTGGAAGTAATCTTTGATAATATAGAAGGTTGAAAGCATATCAAAAGCAGATGTGAGCAATGCAGTGGGCAAAATGGAAGTCGTTTTGCTGCTGTTGAGGTTTTTTAAGTTCATGAAGTGCCAGAGACTATGATTTATACTGTATGTTCTTGTTGTTTTAGCAGGGTGAGATGTTTTATCTGATAGTGATTACAAAATCATCGGTTTGCAATCTCGTTACTATTGGCATTGAAATAAATGCTACCTTAGTCCACATTTAGCTTTATTATAATAATAATAATAATAATAATAATAATAATAATAATAATAATAATAATAATAATAATAATAAAATAAAATAATTTTTTTTTTGCTCTATCACAGTCCTCCAATTCGACTGGGTGGTATTTATAGTGTGGGGTTCCGGGTTGCATCCTGCCTCCTTAGGAGTCCATCACTCTTCTTACTATGTGTGCCGTTTCTAGGATCACACTCTTCTGCATGAGTCCTGGAGCTACTTCAGCCTCTAGTTTTTCTAGATTCCTTTCAGGGATCTTGGGATCGTGCCTAGTGCTCCTATGATTATGGGTACGATTTCCACTGGCATATCCCATATCCTTCTTATTTCTATTTTCAGATCTTGATACTTATCCAATTTTTCCCTCTCTTTCTCTTCAACTCTGGTGTCCCATGGTATTGCGACATCAATGAGTGATACTTTCTTTCTTGACCTTGTCAATCAACGTCATGTCTGGTCTGTTTGCACGTATCACCCTATCCGTTCTGATACCATAGTCCCAGAGGATCTTTGCCTGATCGTTTTCTATCACTCCTTCAGGTTGGTGCTCGTACCACTTATTACTGCAAGGTAGCTGATGTTTCTTGCACAGGCTCCAGTGGAGGGCTTTTTTTTGCTACTGAATCATGCCTCTTTTTGTACTGGTTCTGTGCAAGTGCCGGCCATTCACTTGCTATGTGGTTTATGGTTTCAACTTTTCGTATTGCACTTCCTACATATGGGAGAGATGTTATTTCCGTCTTTATCGTACTTTGGACATATCTGGTTCTTAGGGCCTGATCTTGTGCCGCTGTTATCATTCCTTCAGTTTCCTTCTTTAGCTCTCCCCTCTGTAGCCATTGCCAATTGTCATCGCTGGCTAGTTCTTTAGTCTGTCTAATGTATTGTCCGTGCATTGGCTTGTTGTGGCCGGTCCTCTGTTCTTTCTGTCTTTCTCCTGTCTCTGTATATTTCTGGTCTTCGTCTGCTTTTTATTAGTCCTTCTTTCCCTATGCACTCTTTAGCCACTCGTCTTCACTGGTTTTCAGATATTGCCCCAGTGCTCTGTTTTCAATGTTGACACAGTCCGTCTATACTTAGTAGTCCTCTCCCTCCTTCCTTTCGTGTTATGTATAGTCTGTCCGTATTGCTCTTGGGTGTAGTGCTTTGTGTATTGTCATATGTTTCCTGGTTTTCTGATCTATGCTGCGGAGTTCTGCCTTCGTCCATTCCACTATTCCTGCGCTGTATCTGATTACTGGCACTGCCCATGTGTTTATGGCTTTTATCATATTTCCGGCGTTGAGTTTTGACTTGAGTATCGCCTTGAGTCTCTGCATATATTCTTTCCTGATCGTGTCCTTCATCTCTTGGTGTTTTATATCTCCTCCTTCCATTATTCCCAGGTATTTGTATCCTGTCTCATCAATGTGTTTGATGTTGCTCCCATCTGGTAGCTTTATCCCTTCAGTTCTCGTTACTTTGCCTTTTTGTATGTTGGACTAAGGCGCATTTTTATATTCCAAACTCCATCCTATGTCCCTAGATACAATCCTTACAGTCTGGATTAGGGTATCTATTTCCTTGATGCTCTTACAATACAGCTGATGTCGTCCATGAACATCAGATGGTTGATTCTGTTGCCTCTTTTCTTGAGTTGGTACCCGGCATCCATCTTCTGTAGTACTTTTGTCATGGGAATCATGGCTACTACGAAGAGTAGTGGGGACAGTGAGTCGCCCTGGAAGATCCCTCTCCTGATATTAACCTCTGATAGTCTGATTCCAGAGCTTGTAAGTATTGTATTCCAGTTGTGCATTGTATTTTTGAGGAAGCTGATGGTATTTTCCTCTGCCCATATATTTTCAGGCATTCTATTAGCCATGTGTGTGGTATCATGTCGAAGGCTTTCTTATAGTCCTATCCATGCCATGCTTAGGTTTGGTTTTTCCTTCTCCTACTGTTCTTCATTACCATTTTGTCTATCAGGAGCTGGTCTTTTGTGCCCCTACACTTCCTTCTGCAGCCTTTCTGTTGGTGGGGGATGGTGTTTGTCTCCTCTAGGTAGTTGTATAGCCTTTCACTGATGATACCTGTTAGTAACTTCCACATTATTGGTAGCAGGTGATAGGCCTGTAGTTACTGGCTATATTTCCCTTACTCTTGTCTTTTTGTACTAAGGATTTGTTGTTTCTTCCTGTGGTCATCCATTTGGGTGGCTTCGTGATTTTGAGATACAATGCTGGAGTTGTTCTGCTATTCGTGGGTGTAGGGCCTTGAAGTTTTGAGCCAGTATCCATGGACTTCATCGGGACCTGGGGCTTTTCAGTTTGGCATTTTCTTTAGTTGGTGTCTGACTGTGTCTGTCCCGTGGATCTCTGGTGAATCTTTTGTTTTATTCTCCCTGTTTCTTCGCTTCCTTCCGACTTCCTGGAGCCATGTTGCATGTTTGTTGTGTGATACGGATTGCTCCATATGTTTTTCCCATAGTCTCTTACTTGGTTCGGCTTCAGGAATTTCTGGGTGGTTTGTCTTCCCCTCTTAGTTGGCTGTATAGTCTTTTCTGGTTGGTTCCGAATAGGTTGTTCTGTAGGTATCCCTTATTCCTGTTCATGTACCGTTGGATCTTATGTGCTTTGGCCTTAGGCCTCTGTTTTACATCTTCTATTGTGTTGTTTAATCCCCTCTCTTGTACTTTGTATTTCTCGTTGAGTTCCTCCCTTGTTTTCTTGCTTCTTACCTTTTTTCTGCCATCTCTTTCAGTTTACTCAAGTCAGACTCATCACCATGATTTGCTTTTCCAGGCGCCTTTCCGGAAGGAGGTTGCTGTTGGGTTGGTGTGCTGGTGGTGTGGTGTTCGAATTCCCATCAGTTCTGCTACTAATCTTGCTCCTGCATATGTCAAGTTATTTGTTTCTGTGATACTGGTGGTGTGTATTATGCCCATTATTTCATTGACCTCACTTGTTTTCTCCCTTAATTTCTTGGTGTTGTAGGCTTTCATGGAGGGGATCTTTGTTCTCTCTGTATCTGGCTCCATCCATTGTCTAATCTTTTCTACCATTCCGTCCTCTCTGTTACTTCGTCGGTGTTTCTTCGTGTGTCGTTGTTTTGATACCTCATCCTCCCTGTCGTCTTCTGTGGCATCGTCTCTCAGTTCGTCTTCGTGGTTAATTCGTTGTCGTGTGACATTTCCCTTTCCAGTTCTTCTCTTTCTGTTGGGGAGAGCCAGTTCTTTTTCTTTATGTTCTCCTTGCTTGGTCTGCCAGCCTCTGCTCTGTTTGGGGGGTGTTATTCCTCTCATTCCAGATGTTGACCAATCTTCTTCTATATCCTCTCTCCGTCGGGTTGCTTCTGATGTAGCATCTCATATTTCCTTATTTTCTTCTCTTGTACATTTCTTCCTTTTGCCTCTGTAGCTCAATAATCAGGCTGTTGATTATTGTCGTTGTGGTGATCAGTTGCTGGATGACGACCTCCAAGTACCTGACCGTCTTCCCCTTCAATATGGGTTGAATACCTGGTTGCCGGACGAAGCTCCTTTGTTGCCAGAGGTTCCATTTACGTCGTTGCCGTTTAATCCTTCATTTCTTTCCATCATTGCTGAGTTTTGCTATTTAACCCATAGCTGGACCCTACCCCATCAGGGATAAGTACTCATTTACAGCTGAGTAGACTGAGGAAATTATGGTAAAGATCCTTTCCCAAGGAATCAACGCCAGAGGAGAGCGGTCACCCATCCAACGACTGACCAGAGCCAATGTTGCTTAACTTGACTTAAGTCTATTGACGACCTAACCCACTCCTCCACGGCGCCACATATAAATAATAATAATAATAATAATATAATAATAATCAAATAATATTATTATTATTATTTATTATTATTATTATTATTATGATTATTATTTTACTATTTTTTTGTCTTTTTTTTTTTTTTTTTGCTCTATCACAGTCCTCCAATTCGACTGGTTGGTATTTATAGTGTGGGATTCCGGGTTGCATCCAGCCTCCTTAGGAGTCCATCACTTTTCTTACTGTGTCCCGTTTCTAGGATCACACTCTTCTGCAGGAGTCCTGGAGCTACTTCAGCCTCTAGTTTTTCTAGATTCCTTTTCAGGAATTTTGGGATCGTGCCTAGTGCTCCTATGATTATGGGTACAATTTCCACTGGCATATCCCATATCCTTCTTATTTATATTTTCAGATCTTGATACTTATCCATTTTTTCCCTCTCTTTCTCTTCAACTCTGGTGTCCCATGGTATTGCGACATCAATGAGTGATACTTTCTTCTTGATTTTGTCATTCAACGTCACGTCTGGTCTATTTGCACGTATCACCCTATCTGTTCTGGAACCATAGTCCCAGAGGATCTTTGCCTGATCGTTTTCTATCACTCCCTCAGGTTGGTGCTCGTACAACTAATTACTGCAAGGTAGCTGATGTTTCTTGCACAGGCTCCAGTGGAGGGCTATTGCCACTGAATCAGGCCTCTTTTTGTACTGGTTCTGTGCAAGTGCCGGGCATTCGCTTGCTATGTGGTTTATGGTTTCATTTTTCGTATTGCACTTCCTACATATGGGAGAGATGTTATTTCCGTCTATCATTCTTTAAACATATCTGGTTCTTAGGGCCTGATCTTGTGCCGCTGTTATCATTCCTTCAGTTTTCTTCTTTAGCTCTCCCCTCTGTAGCCATTGCCATGTGTCATCAGTGGCTAGTTCTTTAGTCTGTCTCATGTATTGTCCGTGCATTGGTTTGTTGTGCCGGTCCTCTGTTCTGTTTGTCATTCTCCTGTCTCCGTATATTTCTGAGTCTTCGTCTACTTTTATTAGTCCTTCTTCCCATGCACTCTTTAGCCACTCGTCTTCACTGGTTTTCAGATATTGCCCCAGTGATCTATTCTCGATGTTGACGCAGTCCTCTATACTTAGTAGTCCTCTCCTCCTTCCTTTCGTGTTTATGTATGTCTGTCCCGTATTTGCTCTTGGGTGTAGTGCTTTGTGTATTGTCATGTTTCCTGGTTTTCTGATCTATGCTGCGGAGTTCTGCTTTCGTCCATTCCCTATTCCTCCGCTGTATCTGATTACTGGCAGTGCCCATGTGTTTATGGCTTATATCATATTTCCGGCGTTGAGTTTTGACTTGAGTATCGCCTTGAGTCTCTGCATATATTCTTTCCTGATCGAGTCCTTCATCTCTTGGTGTTTTATATCTCCTCCTTCCATTATTCCCAGGTATTGTATCCAGTCTCAACTGTGTTTGATGGTGCTGCCCATCTGGTGGTAGCTTTATCCCTTGCAGTTCTCGTTACTTTGCCTTTTTGAGTGTTGACTAGTGCGCATTTTTCTATACCAAGCTCCATCCTGATGTCCCCAGATACAATCCTCACTTTCCGATTAGGGTATCTATTTCCTTGATGCTCCTACCATACAGCTTGATGTCGTCCATGAACATCAGATGGTTGATTCTGTTGCCTCTTTTCTTGAGTTGGTACCCAGCATCCATCTTCTGTAGTACTTTTGTCATGGGAATCATGGCTACTACGAAGTAGTGGGGACAGTGAGTCGCCCTGGAAGATCCCTCTCCTGATATTAACCTCTGCTAGTCTTATTCCAGAGCTTGTAAGTATTGTATTCCAGTTGCGCATTGTATTTGAGGAAGCTGATGGTGTTTTCCTCTGCCCCATATATTTTCAGGCATTCTATTAGCCATGTGTGTGGTATCATGTCGAAGGCCTTCTCATAGTCTATCCATGCCATGCTTAGGTTGGTTTTCCTTCTCCTACTGTTCCTCATTACCATTTTGTCTATCAGGAGCTGGTCTTTTGTGCCCCTACACTTCCTTCTGCAGCCTTTCTGTTGGTAGGGGATGGGGTTTGTCTCCTCTAGGTAGTTGTATAGCCTTTCACTGATGATACCTGTTAGTAACTTCCACAATTATTGGTAGGCAGTGATTAGGCTGTAGTTACTGGCTATATTTCCTTACTCTTGTCTTTTTGTACTAAGGATGTTCTTCCTGTGGTCATCCATTTTGGGTGCATGGTGATTTGAGAATTTCTCTCAATGCTTGGAGGTTGTTCTGATCTTCGTGGGTGTAGGGCCTTGAAGTTTTTGAGCCATATCCATGGACTTCATCTGGACCTGGGGCTTTCCAGTTTGGCATTTTCTTTAGTTGGTGTCTGACTGTGTCTGTCGTGATCTCTATGAATCTTTGTTTTATTCTCCCTGTTTCTTCTTCCTTGACTTCCTGGAGCCATGTTGCATGTTTGTTGTGTGATACCGGATTGCTCCATATGTTTTCCCAGAGTCTCTTACTTGGTTCGGCTTCAGGAATTTCTTGGTGGTTGTCTTCCCCTCTTAGTTGGCTGTATAGTCTTTTCTGGTTGGTTACGAATAGTTTGTTGTGTTGGTATCCCTTATTCCTGTTCATGCACCGTTGGATCTTATGTTCTTTGGCCTTAAGCCTCTGTTTTACATCTTTTATTGTGTTGTTTAGTCCCCTCTTTTGTACTTTGTATTTCTCGTTGAGTTCCTCCCTTGTTTTCTTGCTTCTTAGCCTTTTTTCTGCCATCTCTTTCAGTTTACTCAAGTCAGATCTCATCACCATGATTTGCTTTTCCAGGCGCCTTTTCCAAGGAGGTTGCTGTTTTGGTTTCTGTTGGGTTGGTTGTGCTGGTGTGTTGGTGTTCGTATCCCCATCAGTTCTGCTACTAATCTTGCTCCTGCATATGCCAAGTTATTTGTTTCTGTGATACTGGTGGTGTGTATTATCCCCATTATTTCATTGACCTCACTTGTTTTCTCCCTTAATTTCTAGGTGTTGTAGGCTTTCATGGCGGGGATCTTTGTTCTCTCTGTATCTGGCGCCATCCATTGTTTAATCTTTTCTACCCATTCCGTCCTCTCTGTTACTTCGTCGGTGTTTCTTCGCTTGTCGTTGTTTGATACCTCATCATCCCTGTCGTCTTCTGATAATAATAAGATAATAATAATAATAATAATAATAATAATAATATTATTATTATTATTATTATTATTATTATTATTATTATTATTATTATTATTATTATTAACTACATCAATGCGTTACTATACAGTTAGGTATACGTAAGCCAAAGTATCATCATTAACAATTTAAGATGACGACAATAAATAAATGAGAGGGAATGAAATAACAATTTTAGGTATCTGAAATAAGACTGGGAACTACAGAGAAATACTCGCACAAAGCCCGGTCATGGTTTATAGTCATGAATTTACTTTGGGCAAGATAGAAAGCGCCCCATAGAAAAACATCCCGACTTGAAGAAGACTTTAGAATATTGGCGATATTCAAATATCCAGCCCTGACTGCTACAGGGTGACTGGTTTGAGGTATGGCCGGCGAGGATTTTTGCAAGAGGATTGGCGCTGAGGATTTGGAATTAGAGCTTGGAAGGGTGAGCGATGGAGCCGAGAGCTTATTTGCCAAAGAACATAACACTGGTGGAATATACTTTTATGCTGGGCTTTTGTTCTGGTTTCTATGGAATTAATTCTAACCGATCTCGCATTGCTGATGCATCAGTTGATTTTAGTGTTCACGATAACAGTTGTTTTTATATTAATTGCATGAATTGAAGAGCATTGCGTATTATTTTGATAAATATTTTAGAATGGGACACAAGGATGAAAATATTGAAAACTTTTCAAGTTCCGGACATAAAAAAAACTCATACAAACACACACACTCAAACAAAATGAAACTTAAGTTATCGATAGAATAAAATTTTATAACAGAAGGACTGATGAGAAAATATATGAAAGCAAAAGAAGAAAGGCAAAAGTTCCACCATACCAGACGCAGCAGTACAAATCTTGGAACGTAAATTGGAAATTATAGAGCATTAATGTGATCTTGAATAACTATACGTTTTAAAAACTCCTCTAATCAACTGCAGGACGTAAGGAAGAACACTTAAGTTATCAAAGGAAATCTCTTTTTACAAAACTTTGTTTCTAAAAAGATCTCAACTTATTCATTCAACTATCGTAGTTGGAAGATTACCTCAATCATGAGTCATCACTGATTCTATTTCAAATCACTTTTAAGACTTACAAGAGGATTTCACACTCACTCATCATCAAATTTATTTGAGTTGTTAGTTGAAGTTCATGTCTTTGTTATCGGTCCCCCCAAAAATTAACATATGTATGAGTAGGTAATCCAGAAAAGTGCATAACTCAGTAGGACATAAATGTAACTGTAAATGCAACTTATACAACAAAAGTGTGACATGTAAAGCCGAAGGAAACTCCATTCGATGGAATCATGCTTAATAACAAAATCAGTTAGAAGTTCTCCCATTTCTTTTCTTTTCTGATAGACCCAGATCAAGCACAATATGCTACTGCAGTGCTGCTAAACTCCAGTGATATGTTGTTGTAGGGTCCACGAGAAGTAATGTTTCTCAGTTTCTCTCTTTCACCTCGGAGTTTGAATGAGTCATAGTTAGGGATAAACGGATGTTCATTTGCATAACATTTATTTGTACTGTTGAATTGAATATAGAATTTAGGCCAAAGACCAAGCACTGGGACCTATGAGATCATTCAAAGCTGAAACGGAAATTGACAGTAAAAGGTTTGAAAGTTGTAACAGGAGGAAGACCTGGCAGTTGCACTGTGAATCATTTGTAAGGAGAGGGTGGAAAGTAAGATGGGAGAATGAGAATACGATAGGAGGTACAGTAAAAGGAACGAAAGGGGTTGCAGCAATGGTCCGAAGGCATGCTACAAAGAACCTTAAGCAATGCCACAATGCACCCCATGATATGCACTGACTGGACTACCCTCCTACGGGGCATTTACCTGTAAGAATATTATGTGATATCAATATTTATTGTAAAAAAACGTGTCATTTTCAGGTTTATGAATGCACCTATAATGACAAATGCAAACGCGATCTTTTTATACACACTCATTAATCCACAAATACCAATTTAAACTTACAGCGAAAAAGAATTATAGATGATGAA
>NC_087209.1:89835908-89840908 GCF_015104395.2 Macrobrachium nipponense | reverse complement strand
ATAATAAAATCAATGTAAAAAGGCGAATGAAAACCGGAACTTAGAACAAGTACTTTTGTAGTTTATTCTACATTTTCAAGTTCACACTGAGTTCAAACATAATTGACAGAGATTTATATACAAAATTGAGAAGTGGTGGGCGGAGTTACAGTTTTTGTTTTAAAGTATATAGGAAACCAACAAATAATTTGTTATATATTCATTTTTTCCAAATTAAGATATCAACATTTGCCAGTATGTATCTTAGAGCATTTAGAATTTGTAGTCATGAATGCTTAGACGATAATTTTAAAATTATTGACAAAATAGGAGGAGATTCATTATGCTATCCTTCATAATAAGAAAAAGGCAAAGAAGATATATTACACTCCAACCAGCGTTGATACAGAACTTAAGAATATTCTCTGTGTATCTTTTTGCCCGTATTTCATATCTGCAATACCGATTCTAAAAACTATTGATATTAATTTAATATCTAAATATAACAATACTTTAAGAAATATATAAACTGAGAATAGCCCGCCCAATTCAAACAATATTCTATACAGTATCCCTTGTAAAGATTGTAATAAGATTTATATTGGCCAAACATCAAAAGGCCTAATAAAAAATGGCATTTCAGATCACTGGCTTACGACAGACCATGCCATTCACTGAGGTAATTCGTCTACAACCTGCAAGGCCAACGATTATCAGATAAGAAATCTTCTGGAAACTGTATTCATTGAAGCCACAGCCACCAGGAATATTAACCTCCACCCTGGTTTATCCTTTGATCCTCTTTCCCTCTCATTTCTTTTTGGAGAACATTCTGCCCGAATCAAGAAACTCGGCCCACCATTACTCACTTTTGTATTTAAAGCTCTGTAAACTATGTTTGTTCTCAGTGTGAAATTGAAAATGTAGGATAAACTACGAAAGTACTTGTTGCAAGTCCCGGTTTTCACTCTCCTTCTTACGTGAATGTAATGATATTTTCAAGCAAGCAAGGTTTCTTGCTATATTGAATAATATATATATATATATATAATATATATATATATATATATATATATATATATATATATATATATATATATATATATATATATATGTGTGTGTGTGTATGTGTGTGTGTGTGTATGTATATATATATATATATATATATAATATATATATATATATATATATATATATATATATATATATATATATATATATATATATGTGTGTGTGTGTGTGTGTGTGTGTGTGTGTGTGTGTGTGTGTGTGTTTGCTATTCTAAACACTAATATTGCAGGTAAGGCTGACGTCGTGAATAATAATCAGATTAAAATAACAAGAATAATAATTCTAACAATGACAGCACTAATCATGGCGGTGATAAAGAAACATATCAGAATGAAAAACTCATTATTCCAACAATACCCTGTCAGCTAAATATAATGGAAGGAAGAACATTTTCTTTGTTGCTCTAACATCTTATTAATTCAAGCCTCCTAACGTTTTAGTTACGTTCGACTCTTCACAATTCTACTATTGATAGTTTAAAAATTCTTATTAATTAACACTAAACATATTTCGTTAGGTTTTGATTTATGAATCTTTGTTTATTAAACAAAATGTTCAGATATTGTCCGAAAAAAGCTAAGGTTCACCTATTCGACGTGAATAGCGTGTTAAACACTTTGTTGGAAAACGGCCCATATAGCTGCAAGAATCCTTATCCTCTCGGGAAACTCATAATCAACATCCCACACACCTTCGAGAACCCTCTGGGTAAAGTTGAACGAGTTGCCAAGTTACCAATTACGGCTTGAATGGCTGATGCCACAAGCTTTATTGAAGTTATTAATATTCGTCACTGTTATCAAAAGTAAGGACATTTTATGAGTGTAGCGTGAGGGTATATATATAATATATATATATATATATATATATATATATATATATATATATATATATATATATATATATATACATATAAACCCAGATGCAGGTAATACGTATAGAAATTGTTATGGAAATAAAACAAGCAAAAAATGTGACCCGTGAAACTTTAGCCAAGGCCCGGTGGTGGTCTGTCCTAAGCGTTGCCAGACTTACGATTATGACTAACTTTCACCTTAAATAAATGGAAAGTTATGGAGGCTAGAGGGTTACAATTCGGCGTGTTTGATGATTGGGAGTGGAATATCAACAAACCAATTTGCAGACCTCTATCCTCAATAGTTTTTAAGATCTGGGGGCGTACAGAAACAGTGCGGACGGACAGACACATCCTTCCCAATAGTTCTCATTTACAGAAAATTAAAAAACAAGAAGAATTGACAGTCGATCTCCCAGATAATTTATTATAGTATATGCAACTATGTCGTTTTAGAGGCAACACGCAAAATGGAAGCATTCCAATATACTGAGTTGATAAAAGATGCATTTGAAACGGAAAAGAAATAGTTTCCCCATACAGAGGTTTCCTAAAAGACTATGAACTACTAGATTGTTATACATCACTAGTCATTATACAAGTCAGGAATTTGAAGTGATAGTTATATTGTTCAGAGCTGGCAAAATGCCAAGCAATTTAAACCGGACAGTTTGACGACATTATTCTTTGAAGAACGACGGATCTGACACATAAATATAACTGGAATTGAGAGAAGGGTGAGTCTAACTCATCCATTATATGCATCCATCTCAAAAAATGAGAAAACGCATAAATGCTTATTTATATCTTGTCATTGATTGAAAAGGGTTTTATTTTTCTATGAAAAACAAATAATCCCTGACAAGATCGAGAAAGTGAAAAGTTAAATTTTTTTAGGAGTTCATTACTTTTAAAACGTTACGTTTTTTAGGTAGCCAAAAGAAATATCATTAGAAAAGCTTATCATGCAATGGAAGAATTCTTCTTTTCACGATTTTTATTATCTAAAACATTATTTTTAAGTGCTCTTTTATGAGGCGTTTCAGCAAAGTACAGAGAGAAAAATAGACGAGAATTGCAGAAGGTTAAATCTAATTTCATGAATTTAGTCTTTAGAGCTAAAACAAGGAACAACTTGGAATAATTTTTTTCAGGACGATATTACAATAATTAATTGATTCAAGTAAATATAGACTGTGACATGATAAAACATCAAAAGTCCAAAATACTACTAAAATACTGTTATTACTATTCCTGATAATTGTATCAATCATTGCGTTTAATTCAATCCCATATTAAGAGAAATAATTCTGCATTCATCTTGCCAATATTGCAGTACTGAAAGGGCCTATTCATTTTACTTTTGCACATATAAGATTTTACTGTGGCCATTGACATGGCTTGATATGAAGGCAATATATATATATATATATATATATATATATATATATATATATATATATATATATACAATGTAATATATGTATATAAGTATATATATATATATATATATATATATATATATATATATATATATATATATATATATATCATATATATGTGTACATACACACACACACACACACACACATATATATATATATAATATATATATATATATATATAGATATATATATATATATATATATATATATAGTACATATATATATATATATATATATATATATATATATATATATATACATATATATATATATATATATATATCATAGGCGCTGACCACTATGAACTTCATTTTTCAAGACATTGGACGTAGGATAGTATTAGAAATCACAAGTATATAAGTATTCTCCAAGCAAACATATACAACAGTTTGAGGCAGGAATTTACTAAACCCTAGAACGAGAATTATGCAGTAACAAAGGAATGAGGGTATTTAGGTTTCAAATATAGCTTTCTTAAACCTTTGTGGCTTCTCCGTGATTATGGTCACCTCAGCTCATTTGCTGCACGATATATACACACACACACCACACACATATATATATATAATATATATATATATATATATATATATATATATTATATATATATATATGTGTGTGTTGTGTGTGTGTGTGTGTGTGTGTGTGTGTGTGTGTGTGTGTTGCTGTTTCATGCAGGCAGTTTGAGAAATATATTGTAGTTGTGTTATACAGTTCGATATTTATAGAACATGAAAAGATGAATTTTGAAAGTAAGTAATGCCTAAATTATTATGTATCTTATTTGGAATTTTGAAGATTTATTATTTTACTGACTACAGACATCATTGGAAGCCCAGAACTGACTAGATAAAATAGTCAGAATATAAATGAAAAACGATTCAAGCGGTTGAATAGTAATTCAACCATTTTCATTAATTTAGATCTGTTTTTGGCTTATTAATCATGTATTCTTTGTGAAAAATACATGTTTTAAAACAGTTGGTTTGTAAATACAAAATCCTGTTGGCTTGGTAATGTATCCAAAGTGAGAAGATATAACTTACATTGCGTATGCGCGGCGGTCATTTTGGAAGTCAGCATTTAGATTACACAAATAATATATATTGGAAGAGTCCATTAGATTCCTGGTCTCCGAAAATATATATTTATAAACTTCATTTCTATCTGTATCTCATGTGCTCGCCATCTTGGATTTTATACCCTTAGATTAGAATGTTCATAAAAAGGCCACACCAATTATTTTTTCTTCAAGATTATGATGCCTTCTTACAAATTCAAGTGAATTTTTACTTTTCAAAAATAAAGCATTATATTACAAATATTCCTACACTACATACGCAAGTTCGCCACTGTCGCGGCGCCAAGTGAGACTCACCTGGACAACACTACAACGGCACTACATATCTTTCTGATCCTACCTTTCTTCGGTCCATTTTATAAAGGGCATTAATAAATAATACCTACAATAAAGATTTTTTTTGACTTTATAGAGATTACAAGACGTTCCTCAGCTGGTAGAAAATTTCTCCTGGTTAGTTCATTTGGTTTTATACTGACTCTTAACTTATACCAGCCTTTTAACCGGAGATAATTTGCTGATTGCCTCTTATGCATCACACACACACACACACACACATACACACAAT
>NC_087209.1:89805908-89830908 GCF_015104395.2 Macrobrachium nipponense | reverse complement strand
GTTTATTTATAGGTTTTGCAACATTGAATTCGACTGTTATTAAAAAAAAAAGCAATCGGCGATTAGGCCGATGTGAATAAAATATTTCCAAATCAAATGTATTCTTTAGATAATGAACAAAGGGGAAAATGCAAGTATCTTAGAAACCTTCTCCCTCTCCATAGAAGGTATTCACTGGAATCCGGTAAAGGAAGAAAAATAAGCAGAACGGAATCAGCCCTCCCTCAAAGGTAAGCCTATTAATTAAACACCAATCATAAATTTAAAACGTATTTCAAAAATCCCATTCTCCATCAAAAGTATTCATATATACCACTCGAAGGGAAAAGTACACCTAAGAAAATGCTTCCATCTCTGTCAGATGGAAAAGAATGGAAACATTATGGAAAATTAACTTTTGTGTCTCTTTCCAGAAAAAGGTAGTAAGTACATTCATGCAGTAATAGAATGAGGTAAAAAAAAAGCTGACGTTGTTCAAAGTGTAGTACTCTCCCTACCTGCATTCCTTCATCATGACTACTGTCATTAGTCTAGTCCTGACTCCTGATTCAACAATTCCGTGACATTACACTATTTTCTTGATAAGTGAAGCTAATCATTGAAATTATATTACAGTGAAGCCTGTTCACAGGTTATTTACTAATTGAAGGGACTGTAATGTTACATTTAACAAAAACCTGCGAGAAAAACTCATAATTAAAAGACTATCAATCCAGTTGTCTAATGCACTTCATTAACCCTCCTCCTCCTCCTCCTACCTCCTCCCCCCTCCCTCCCTCCCCGACCCCCCCATTATCTCAGACTACTCTGACAGCGAACGCCAAGTTGGCCGAGGGCAGATTTGAGGGAAACCGGTAAATCTAAAATTTTGCATCACGGATAAATGAAGCCTTGAAATGCAAATGTTTATAGAACATTTTCTGCTTAGGATTACTTTATCTTTAATTCCACGAAATATTTGCATAAGCTTGTGTTATACCATATATATATATTATATATATATATATTATATATATTATATATATATAATTTATATATATTATCTATCCTATTATATCTATCTATCCTATACTATCTATCTAATAATAATTATTATCTATCTATATATATATCTATCTATTCTATCTATATTATCTATCTAATTATATATATAATTATATATTATATATATATTATTATATATATATATATATCTATCTATCTATCTATCTATCTATTATCTATCTATCTATCTTCTATCTATCTATCTATATATATATATATATTATATATATATATATATATATATCTATAATTATATATATATAAATATATATATATATAGATATATATATTATATATATCTATAATTCTATCTATCTATAATTTCTATCTATCTATCTATCTATCTCTCTATCTATATATATATATATAGATAGATATGATAGATAGATCTATGAATAAGATAGAAATAGAATAGATAGATCGATGATATAGAGATATATATATATAATATATATATTATATATATATATATATATATATAATATATCTATCTATCCTATTCTATCTATCTATCTATATATCTATTAATATATAATATAATATATAATATATATATATAACATATATATGTTATATATATATATATCTAAAATATTATCTATATCTATAACTCATCATATATTTTTTAAATCCTGTCTTTCCCCCCCCTATATATTATATATCTGCTTCCGTTATAAAATCTCTCGCTATATCTATAAATATATATAATATCCTCATCATACTATATTATCTATCTCTGTCTCTCTACTATCTATCGATACTCTATTCATACTCTCTATTCTCTCTAGTTATCTCTATATATAATATCTATCTATATATCTATCTCTCTATCTATCTATCTATCTCTATCTATACTCATATACTCTACACATCTCTCTAAAATCGTCATCTTCGTATATATATTTAAATATAATATCTAGATAACTCCCTCCATTTTCTTTATTAATAATATATATATATATATATATATATAATGTATATATCTCTTATTATATATCTCATATATCTTAAAATAAAGACTAGGTAGTTATTTATATAATATATCTTATCTCTCTATATAATATCTATCTATATATTAATTATAAACTAACTCCATTTTCTTTAGATACCCTATCTATTATATATATCATATATATATATATATCTATATATATATATATATATATAACTCCATTTCTTTATTATTTCCGAGGTAGAGTGAATTGCCTATTAAACGATATTTGTAGCTTAACGTTTGCGAACATAAAAAATATTCCTGTGATGTGACAAAAATTCATACATGCACACATACCCTTCTACTATAATGTATTGATTTAGGAGGGAAAAAAGCGCAGGTCATACGCAGTATAGAATTTCTGAAAAAAAATTAAATGGGATTTTTTTTTATAAAGTCAGTTAATATGGTGCCAAAACGAGATGACAAGGGAACGTGATCTTTTGCAAATAGGTTAAAAAAAACTGGACTCCTCTGATAATAGATTTTTATTACTCATAATTTAAGCAGCTCCAGTGACCTCAGATTCAGTTTTGGTGTTGAAGGCTGAAAACTAATATTTATTTTGCCGATCGTTGATGTTCGTCTATTCAATAAAGATTGAAATCGAGATTTTTAGGTTTTGATATCTTTTGGTAAACATTAATGACAAGTAAGCTTTAGGCTAAAGAATTTTTCCTGCCATTTCATTAATGCCATCTAGGTGTAAGGTCAGGATTTTCTTGTTAAATTAACTATGAATTACCGTTAAGTTTGCACCCATATACTTTGAGTATCAAAGCACAGGACATGTAAATTAAATTTCTGCTTATTCTTGTTTGTGGAATATAACAGTTAAAATAAATATCAGAAAATACTGAACTCTTTTTCTTTACTTACACTTATCTTGTATTCCTTGTTATACCTAATTTTCACAGCATCCAGAAAATAAAATTCTGCTACCGTTATCGAGCAACAAAGTGATGTTGTTTACCAGATCGTTTAAATCAGTTGAAAGAGCCTTGAAATCCGAAGGAAGCAGATCACCAAAAGCCAGAATATTTTCCTGATACCTCATCCAAAGTCATATATAGAATGAGAAACGTAAAGTTCTACATATTTTAATGTCTTGAATGTCAAAGCATGAGTGGTCAAACATACAAAAAAATAAAAATACTCTGATACACAATTATTATTATTATTATCAAGTAGATGAAACCCATTCATAAGCAACAAGCCCACAGGGGTCATTGACCTGAAATTCAAGATAACAAAGAATATGGTGTTCATTAGGAAGAAGTAAGAAGAGGCAGTAAAGGGAAATGCAGAAAGAAGTACATTAAATAAAAGAGAAATAAAACCAACTGCAATCCTACCTCCTTCTAGGCTTCAAAACTCATAACTTTACCAAATTACAAGTCCAAATACCGAACGATAACTCGTGGAAACTGGATCACAGAACAATTCCCGATATATCACCAGGAGGATAGCCTCTTTACCTGAAGAATGATGGCGAATATTTACCAATATGGAAACACTCCCTTTCTTTCTGATTGCAAGGAACGATTAAGCCACATTATTGCATGTTACGGGTTATTGGATACAGATAATTCTCCCAACGACCGGCAACGCATTGTTCTTGTCCACTATGGTATTTTGTCTTCATGAGGGAGGGAACAACGATGCCAAATAGCATTTCTGTCAAGTTGATTTCACGTGAGCGGGAAATTCAGTTCATTGTAGCTTATAACCCGGAAAATAATACTTGCTGTAACACACGAAATAATATATGCTGATTTAATGCACAGATTACGAATAGCGAAGAATGAGCCTACTTACAGGCTTTGTGAGTGCGATATTTAAATGGTCTTTTGGATTGTTTGTAGAAGGTTTAGGTGGCAAGATAGCTCAAAAAGGTAAGCACTGAGTATTGACGTGGAAGAATTATGTAAACACCAGCAGAGTTGAAAAGATGGATCACACTGGAGAAATGATGGCCATTTGCCGAGAATGAAAAATATGGTGAAAAGGGTGAATTATTCATAAGCGTCGAGAGATAGCTTGAGAGACTTTAATATCCGGTAGGTGAGATTGTGCTCGTGAAATAAAGATGAACGTCACAATATCCAGGGAACTTCGACGAACTGCTGATGGACTTCTTCGTAGTTTCCATCTGCACTGGGCTATTCGACCCGGCACTGAAAATATAATAAGGTAGTAACTTTTGTCTAGTTTTTCTGCAGAAACACTCATTATATATATATATATATATATATATATATATATAAATAAACCATAATATCTATATATATATATATATATATTATGACGAAGTGACCAACTATTTGGTTATTACACTTACAAATAGAACAATTTATAGTTACTTAGAGTTACCTCACAGCAGCCAAATACGACTGAGTACCCTAAAGGCAACAGTGATTCTTTGGAAAGCTTGTTGATCAGGCAAGAAATCTGACTAAGTTTTTTAAAACTAGTACGAGGTATTCCTGGGCTTAAGTTAATTAAAGGGCATCACTCCAACAGCTTTAAAATTCTAAGTATTTCCCCTGCTGTCATGGTAATTGCTTTATAGCAAAGGAACATAAAAACTAAAGGAAAATGTATCTTCTTCGTGTAGGTATGCAGCAAGGAGGCATTCCCGCATGTGTTTGGGATGCCTTTTCTCATGAATTTTGGAGAATACTCTGTTGTTTTGTGGAACTCCAGCATGCGGATGCCGATAGCAACAAGAAGCTTTGGATATGACATAACATTTCGTCCACAGTCTTCTAAGAAGTTCTTGGGATGGAAACGTTTGTGGTATGCTCCACCCTTTTCAGCCTCGCTCCGAGATCAACATATACATATATATATATAGGACTCTGAAGAAGTGAAGAGATCAGACCACCAGAGATGAGAGGATCAGATCACCAGAGATAAGAGAAGAAGTAAGAGACGAAGGATAAGAGAGGAAGAGGACGCACAAGAGAGAGTGGGAACAAAAACAAATAAAGTCCGTAGTTCGTAATCGGAGAGAGAGAGAGAGAGAGAGATCCTGACATCGAATAGCCTTTTCAGAGAAGAAACATCCTGCAAGTGGTTTTGAGAAGTAGCCCGCTCTTCAAGTTTCAAGACTAAAGGAGGGTTGACACTTGCACGATTTTGTGGCATGCATTGGCATGAACTTGGTCGTGCCAATGCGCAAACTAGTTGTAAACTCGTGTGAAGTGTTTGGAAACTCGTTGTGATGGCATTACATGTTGGGGCGAAAGTTTTGAAATGTTCAAAATTTTGGCATAACAAATTTTTTGTGACCGGTTCATTAACAATGCGCAAACTGTTCGCGAACTTGTTGTGAACAGTGCAGGACGATGCGGGAGGATGTGCACCAGTGCACGTCATGCCATAACATGCACGACCTGCCACATATTGTTCACGAACTGTTCATGACTAGTTTGCGACATATTCACGCATTGGTGTGTGTCGCAGCATGGTCATGCATTCCCCCTGACACGGTCACATGTGCTTCATGCCTGATGGCACGAGCAGTTCACACACTTCATGAACAGTTTGCACATGGCACGAGCAGTTCATGACGTGTTCATGACAAGTTTACGATTAGTTCACGACTACTGCACAACAGTGTCGTTCATGTCAGTGCGGGGTATTTACTGTCCGAACTCCTGTCTTCTGGCCAACCATTCCACACTTTCCTTGGTGTCCTTCTTCGAGGTGGGGTTGCCTTTTCTTCATCTCCTGCCTCTTGCAGCCTTTTCTGCTGCTCTTCAACAATGGCTAGAGCAGCTGCCAGATATAGGCATCTTCTCTTCAACGATGGTGTATCTTGGCATTCAGCATGTTGTCTCTTCCACAGGCAATCCAAAAATGACATCAGGGGTGGGGAGGCCCCCTTTTTATATGCGGGAAGTGCGCAAACTTTGCACGAACAGTACATAAACTATACGTAAATGTGTCGTGCCAGTTCGTGTCAATGTGGGCACTACTGGGCGCGCATTCGTAACCTATGCGTGAACAGTGATGGAGCCTCCCGGTGCATGCCACCAAAATGGCAATCATTGCCACGACACAGTTCGTGGCAATGCGTGCCACAAAATCGTATAAGTGTCAGCCTTGCTTTAGGAATTCCTTCCTGCAGTATGGAGTTAAGAAGCCATCTGAAGTTTTTACTGTCCCCTTTTGCGAAGCCCGATTACTGATCCCAACAGCTGCAAAACTAGCCAGTTAGTTTTTATTTACCACACAGTTTCCCCCTTTTTACATATAGTCAGATTTAATTTTCTTATGTAAATAGGAGAAGCCATTCTGCGTTTATCTTTGTGAATTAGCTTGTAAATAAACTTCTGTTTGGTTTGGGTTTCTTTCTATATTCGTATTCCAAGTTTCAAGCGTTGGTGTTGAATCCTTTTTGTTTATTGTAATAAAGAACCTGAGAAGATTCACGATCAGTAACAGTTGGCGACCTAAGGCCAGGATATTCGGCACCGTAACAGATTGAAACAGGGAAAATATAGAAAGAACCGGAATGAGTGAGATGACGAAAGAGTTCATTGAGTCTGATCTCCTTGAGTATGTTGAGAGGAAAGAAAGAGAAAAGTATGAGAGAGAAGTAAGAGCAGCTGAGAGAGAAGTAATGAAACTGCAGCAAGAGAGAGAAATGATGGTAATGCAGCAAGAAGAAAGAGGAAAAGAACGTAAGCATGAGTTGGAAATCGCTCATTTAAGGCAGAGTGCTCTTAACAGTCAGACAGGCGAGAACGAAAATGAAGCTGATGATTTTGGTATGAGTGTAGTGTTGAAATTAGTACCAAAGTTTGATAAGGAAAATGTAACGATATATTTCATGTGTTTTGAGAAGTTAATGGAAATAGTAAGTTCTCCTAAAGAAATGTGGACTATTTACAGTCAGTTTTGCGTGGTAGGGCGCTTACTGTGTATAGTTTCATGTCTAAAAAGAATGTGAAGATTATAATATCGTGAACGAAACTGTTCTCAGTGCATACAGGTTAGTACCGGAGGCAAACCGTAAAAAATTTAGAAGTTTAAGGAGGGATGAGAATATTACGAATGTAGAATATGGTAAGAAGTTAGAAAGGCTGTTTTTTGATTGGTTAACTTCTGCTAAAGTTGAGGATTTTGATGGTCTGAAGAACTTTGCATTGTTAGAAAACTTCAAAGATAACTTATCCCCTAAGATTAAGCTTTATATAGAAGATAGGCGAGAAGTATCTTTAGGAGGAGCAACTAGGTTAGCAGACAAATATAGTCTTACTCATAATTTAAGTGTCAGTAAGAAGCGAAATGGTCCGTTGTCAGGTAACATACAAAGCAATAAAAGTTTCAGTTCTAGTAATAGCAATGTGAGTAAAAGTGACTATTACTGTTATGCATGTGGAAAACCTGGTCATATATCTAAGGTTTGTAAGAATAAAGGGTCTTATAGTAGCTCAGGATTAACTTGTTTCCGATGTAAAGAGGAAGGACATTTAGCAAGAAATTGTGCAGTAGAAAGGAAGGATATTAAGAATCCAGTGTCTCTAATTAACCTTTCGTCAAGAAGGAATGATATGATGAAAGAAACTAGGAAATATTTTGTAGAATTTCTGTCAGAAGGTGTAGTTTCTTCTCTTGAAGGAGGGAATTTGAGAGAAATAGTCTTGCTTCGGGACACCGGAGCTGCTAATTAGGAGAGAGTGTGCCAAGTGGCAGATATCAACATGGAAGAAAAAGTCATGTTAGGTGGGTTTCCGAACACTTGTGTTATTTTTCCTTTGTTGAAGGTAAACTTCGAAATTCATGGAGTGTCAAGAGATGTGAAACTAGCAGTCGTTGACAGTTTGTCCATTGATGGCGTTGACATTATTGTCGGTAATGACTTAGCTTTATAAAAGTATGTGACTCCTGTTGTGAGAGAGATTCCAGTACCTGAAATGGTAGTACGTAACTAGGTCAGGTTCAGATACAGACATAGACTACAGTCATAGTTTGTTCGTGAATTCGAACGAGTGTGATAGAATTGGCAAGGTTGATCTTGGCATGAGTGTGGCTGAGAGACCTGACTCTATCGATGGTGACAGTGATAGCCAAGTGGAACGTGTAGCTGTCGAGAATAACATAGTCGATGTAATGGAATCAAGTAATAGTTACTGTGATGAATTAGGCACTGACCTTTTGAATAACGATAAACAAGTAAAGTTTCAGAGAGAAGATGAGACACTAACCCAATTTTTTAATGTGAGCTGGATGATGATCTCGATAATGTGTGTAAGGAAACGTTTTGTTTAAAAGACAAAGTTTTGTGCCGGTATGTTCTTCCTAAGTCAGGTAGCAAAGAGGAGATCACCGAACAATTAGTGGTACTCCTAGGAAGCTTCGTTAACTAGTTTTGAAGTTAGCGCATGATGACCCAAGGACTTTGGGATTTGTAAACAAAACTTTCAGGTGTATTAGTAGGGCGTATTTTTGTTCTAAAATGAGTAGTGACATGAAGAGGTGTGTTTTAAGTTGTCATGAATGCCAAATTACTGGAAAACCAAATCAAGTAATTCCCAGAGCTCCATTGTGTAATATTCCTTCAGTTGGCGAACCATTTGAGATGTAGTTATCGAAATGGTGGAACTGTTGCGTAGAAGTAAAGGAGGGAGTTTATACCTGTTAACAATCATTGATAGACTAATCCGCTATCCAGAGGCAATACCCTTAAGAAGGTGTAATGCAATAACCATAGTTAGACACTTGTTAGATTATTTTTGTAAGTTTGGTCTGCCTCGTATTATAGTACAGAGTGATAATGGCAGTAATTTTGCATCCAAATATTTCAGGGATAGAATGAAAAAGTTAGGTATTAAACTCGTAACTTCCACTCCTTATCACCCCAAATCACAAGGCATTGTGGAACCGTTTCACCAAACGTTAAAGAGTTGTTTACGAAAATTGTGTAATATCTTTGACCATGACTGGGAAGAAAAGTTACCTATTGTTTTGTTAGATTTACGGTTGGCACCGAATGACACTACAGGATTTAGTCCTCTCTAGCTGGTTTTCGGTCACACCACTAAAGGTCCTTTGGAAATGTTAAAATATAATTTAATATTTAATCTAGAGTATTATAAAAACAATTTAAGAGATGCTTGTCAACTATCAAAGGCGAACGAGAGTGAAAGTCAAGGGGAAACTAAAAGGAAACATGATCTTAGCGTGAAAGAGAGAAATCTCTTTGTGGGAGATAGAGTTTTCGTACTAGTCCAGAAAGAAGGTCCTTCTTTATCTTGTAAGTTCGAAGGTCCTTTTTTAATTTTAGAAAAGAGGGGAAATCTAAATATTTAATCGATATGGGTAAGCGTAGAGTAAAATGACTGCATGTAAACTTGCTCAAGAAAGAAAGAGGATAATGGGAAAAAAATCATACCAAGAAAGACCTTTGCCATCTAGGTGTTGTTCCTCGTTGTTGTAAACACCTATAAACGTGGTCTTCGTTTGCTTCCTTATGAAAGAGATTTACATTTTTGCTTTAGTTCTTATTGATGTAGTGAAACCAATTGTATTGGCTGTCATCATAGAGCCTCTTGGCTGTCAAAGTCAATTCATCGAAAACAAGTAACTGAAGGCCCATTGCCCTGCTGCACTATGTCAACCCGGAAGCGCTCCCGTGCCTGACAACTCAACCTCCTGCCATCCTTAACCAGCGTCTTGAAGTTAAGCCTGTAAATGCTAGTATTTTCAAGTGACCACGCACTGTGCATCGGAACTCTACTTATGACTCTACACGTTGTCCAATACATTGTAGATTTGTGTAGACTCCCCCATTGTGTGCTTGCTCCTATAGATCAGCAGTGCCACTCACCTTACTCTGGCAGTGCCAATCTCCCGGTGCTATATCCCTGAATACCAGTGACGCTCACGCTGGCTCACAGTGTTCCACTGATATTATTTAATGCTAATTTTCATGCACCTACGTGGTCACGTAGGATAAGTGTTTTGTGCTGGCCGCTTGGTGGCACTTTGCATTGATATTGCGAATAGTAGGGTTAAGGTTACAAGTGCCACGGATCTAGACAGAGCTCTTGTAATTGTATATCTTCTGATTGCCCCTTTTAGAAATTATATTAATTTGTGAATAGATTACGTGTTATATTCATACCATACCTTTGCAAAGTAATTCTGGTTGTTCTATAAAGGTTTTATTCTCAGTTTCTGTTCATAATAATCTGCAGGGCATTAGTCAGGAAAAGCATAGATTGCGAACAAGGAACAATTTTGAAAATTCAAAAGATTTGATTTGGTAATTTTGCCTCAATTCCGGCACTGTAACTTGGACAATACAGTTATAATCTTTCTATATCTCTTGTAAAATAATCATACATAATTGGGAACCTATTTTATTATTCTTAAACAGATAAAAATTCGTTTAAAAGTCAGTAAGCTAGAGTACGTTTCTAGTCAGAGTGCAAGATAAAGACATTCACCTCCAAAAACTAATCATGAATCTCGTAGGATTATATTCAACAAAAGCGTTCAGAGTTTATCTGTTGTGGCTTCGGTGTTGACAGAAAACTGGTCCGTTGTTTGGCAGTCGGCAGCTCGAGAGAGAGAGAGAGAGAGAGAGAGAGAGAGAGAGAGAGAGAGAGAGAGAGCAAAAGATCCGTCTTCCAATGGATTTATATCTTTTTCTCTCCCAAAATTGTTTTAAAAGTTCACGTATAACATTTTGAACACGTTTGCTAACTAACCAACAAACATTTAGGCAACTATAAATAAAATAGCACAGAATAGAACAAACTAGCCAAACCAAATCCCTGGCCTCCTTGTCGAGGTCAATGATATAAGTGTTGAAACGACAAATATAGCGGGGTAAGGCTACAATATTTTGAAATCATTAAACTGATATAACAGATAATGAAGAATACAAAGATTTGTGACAAGTCCAGAAAAGGACGATTTGAGAAACAAGTGAAAACACAGTTGAGTGTATCGAATGATCATCTGCGAGAAGGCCAACGGGATTTTCGAGAGCCTTAAGTGAAAGCAAGTCAAGAAAAAAGGAAATAGGTTATATGTCGCGAAAAGGCGGTCAGTTGAATGAGAGGGACAGAGTTTTGCTACAACATATTGATAAATATTACAGGACGACAGAAGGCTCGATGTATTGTAGAGTCCCATGGCCATTTTAATCTTTACATTGTTCCTTGGAGACCTCTATATAATGCAATCATTAGCATTCAGCCAGTCCCTTTTTCCGAGAAGCTGTCAGCTTTATCGCTTAGGAGTTAACGCGTTTTTTCATATATCGAAATGACATAACAGTATGGAAATAACCACCCTTTTTATTCTGAGCAGCTGAAATTAGTGGGATCAGTGAACAATTTAATGAAAATTTCGGAAAACTTCCACTTTGCTGTAGAAAAAAAAAATGGCTATACAAAACATTATATTTATCTATTGTTATAAACCGTTTTGACTGTACTCAGTTTTTCAGTAATATTTTGCGACATATTTCTGTGAAAATTGATAGCAAAATACCTATCGGAGCTCGTTTGCTGTGAATGACTGAAAATAGGGGAATAATAAGAGGAAATGAAGTGAACAAGAAGGAAAAAAGGGCAAAAACAAAGATGCTGACAGCTGCTGTTCACTTGGCTTTGAGTCTATGGTGAGTATTCTTGGCCGATTTACTATCTAAGCAGAAAAGTGGTGTACAAACCTTCCAATGCAATGAAGGGCCACATGCAAAAAATTCACAATTTTGTATGGCCTCATAGCATATTTAAACAAAATAATTAATGTTTAAAATAGACAAAATAAAAGGCTTTTAAAGAAAAAATGCAATCAATTTTCATTAATTAATATTTCTAAGCAATGTAAAGATTCTCATGAAATACATTTATTCGGAAAAACAACGTAACTCAGTTGGAAAATAATTTTCATTGATATTTTAAAATAGAAACTTCATATGAAACACATTTGAAAGACAAAATAACCTACCTCTTTCAAATTCACAAAATTAGGCGGGCTCCATGAATTCTTTCGGCCTGCTGGCCGTAGTTTGCCCACACCTGCTCTAGACATATAATTATTATCATTCAGAAAACGATTGATTGATATATTGACTATAACCTATCTGGCATCACAGCTACCATGGATTCAGAATATGTCCTGCTTTGACATCGAAGGACAAGAATTGTGTCTTGTAATGGACTGAATGAAAAACTGTATTTTTATCGTTCATTCCCCACCCCTACCATTGTCGCTAAAGATTAATTTTATAAAGGACTTCTTACATAGAGTTAATAATAAATGGAACAATAATCTGAAATTATCTTTCATACTTCAGAGCTCTCTCTCTCTCTCTCTCTCTCTCTCTCTCTCTCTCTCTCTCTCTCTCCGTTTTTTTATGCGGGCACCCTCCCCTCCAGTTTGTTAGTAATTTTTTGAAAACATCCAACTCAAATTTAAGAATCAACTTACTACAGAAACCTCTCTCATACAGATCAAATTAGTGGGTCCATGTAATATCCATTTTACTTCGGTGATTTCTGTTAGTTAATTCACTTAATTAAACAAATCAGTTTCTCAAGTTGGACAGGCTGATAAACAGCCATATGTGCTTTAGATCTTAGGTAAATAACATAAATAAAAATTTCGATTGAAATTATTACGTTGTAAAGCTCTGATAGTAGTGATGGACAGGTTCGCTGCTTAGTGACAGAAAGCTAAAGTTCGCTTCGCTAACTGGACAGATATTGTATATAGCATTCAAACCACTCTGGCATAGTTTGTCGCTCCCTAATCTGAAGAGAATGCAAAACTGAAAAGGCTAAAAATCTTACCAATGAAAATAACAAATTCATGGTGCTACTTCATACGTAAATATAGTGGATATTCGAAAAACGCTAACTGAATTTTTATTTTTAACGTTTCACGAAGCAGTTTCCGCAGAAACGATTACTGACATACAAATAGTCGGTGACCAGGGATAGCAAGTACCAGGGATTGCAAGCATCAAAGTTGCCTGGTCTTGTAATGGACTGAATGAAAAACTGTGAATAAATTTAGTTTATATTTGCATATTCCAAAACATCTTCAATCAGTAAAAGTCAACGAAAATTCTTATTAGCCCTAAGACAGCTTTCTAGCCTCTTCATTTAGAACAAAAATCGGAATGAGAAGCTTTTCCCATACTGATTTATGCTTGACTGCCGCGATGCTCATTTCATCCGTCGTCTTGGAATATTTCTTCATGTTGGCCTGAGCTTTCGGAAAGCTCTTTTCATGAAACGCTAATAAGAAAGTTCAGTCCTATTAACCAAATATTTTTGTATTATAATTATCGTATACATAAAAATATGCTTGATTATATCTAAAATCTGTACCGCACAGTCACGATTCAAGACATTTTTCGGTACCTGACTACCAACAGACCGTGTGAACGAGACCGTCCTGTTGAAAATATTTACTAGATTGGCACAAATTTCTACAGTTTTGTATTATCTTAGCCAGCATTGGTTACCTTGTTTTTAATATTTTAATGTAAGTAAGCATAAATATATATATATATATATATATATATATATATATATATATATATATATATATATATATATATATATATATATATTATATAATATATATATTATATATATATAATATATATATATATATTATATATATCGAGCTACAATGTCCTTTAATATCAAATTCGCTCTACCTTGGAATTAATATATTTTCATATATGCTTAACCGAAGGGGAATTTTTTCCTCGATAATAGACTTGCCTGGACCAGGGCGCGAACCCATGGATCCTTTCAATTCCAGGAACGTCAGTGAAGCTTTTACCTACTACACCACCGCGAGAGGCTAAAAAGTTCATGTCGCCTCTCACCCTCATATACCTTTCGCGCACAGGTAATTAGTTGGTTTGGAGACAACATCAACCCACCTCGACTCCGGTAGTGTTTGTAGTGCTTTTGACAGCACGTAGCCAATCTATAAGTCATATCACATTTCCAAAGCTAAATGGTCGGGTGACTGGATGCGTTTTCTTCATCTGTTTCTATCAGAAGCATCAGCCTCTACTAAACCCTTCTTCTCCAAAGCCTCTCTCACTTTAACCCTCCATCTTGTCCTTTGCTTTCCTTCCGACCTTCTACCCAAGCTCTATTCTGAAGTCCTTCCTCCTCACTCATCCCTACCACATGCCCAGACCATCCCAGCATAGGCTCCCTTAACATAAAATTAATCTCTACCACTCCGACACTCCACATACATTTTTCTCTTTATTCATCGAAAACCTAAATCTAGCCACTTTCAGGTGCAGACCTTTTTTTCATGAACAGTCACTGGCTACCCAGAAACTCTCGTTTCACTTCTTCACTAGACGGAAGTAATTTAGGCAGTACCATATAAGCATTACTATTATTATTATTATTATTATTATTTTTTTTTTTTTTTTTTTTTTTTTTTTTTGCTCTATCACAGTCCTCCAATTCGACTGGGTGGTATTTATAGTGTGGGTTCCGGGTTGCATTCTGCCTCCTGAGGAGTCCATCACTCTTCTTACTATGTGTGCCGTTTCTAGGATCACACTCTTCTGCATGAGGACCCGGAGCTTACTTCAGCCTCTAGTTTTTCTAGATTCCTTTTCAGGGATCTTGGGATCGTGCCTAGTGCTCCTATGATTATGGGTACGATTTCCACTGGCATATCCCATATCCTTCTTATTTCTATTTTCAGATCTTGATACTTATCCAATTTTTCCCTCTCTTTCTCTTCAACTCTGGTGTCCCATGGTATTGCGACATCAATGAGTGATACTTTCTTCTTGACCTTGTCAATCAACGTCACGTCTGGTCTGTTTGCACGTATCACCCTATCCGTTCTGATACCATAGTCCCAGAGGATCTTTGCGTGATCGTTTTCTATCACTCCTTCAGGTTGGTGCTCGTACCACTTATTACTGCAAGGTAGCTGATGTTTCTTGCACAGGCTCCAGTGGAGGGCTTTTGCTACTGAATCATGCCTCTTTTTGTACTGGTTCTGTACAAGTGCCGGGCATTCACTTGCTATGTGGTTTATGGTTTCACTTTTCGTATTGCACTTCCTACATATGGGAGAGATGTTATTTCCGTCTATCGTACTTTGAACATATCTGGTTCTTAGGGCCTGATATTGTGCCGCTGTTATCATTCCTTCAGTTTCCTTCTTTAGCTCTCCCCTCTGTAGCCATTGCCAATTGTCATCGCTGGCTAGTTCTTTAGTCTGTCTCATGTATTGTCCGTGCATTGGTTTGTTGTGCCAGTCCTTCTGTTCTTTCTCTTCTCTGTCTCTGTATATTTCTGGGTCTTCGTCTGCTTTTATTAGTCCTTCTTCCCATGCACTCTTTAGCCACTCGTCTTCACTGGTTTTCAGATATTGCCCCAGTGCTCTGTTTTCGATGTTGACGCAGTCCTCTATACTGAGTAGTCCCTCTCCCTCCTTCCTTTCGTGTTATGTATAGTCTGTCCGTATTTGCTCTTGGGTGTAGTGCTTTGTGTATTGTCATATGTTTCCTGGTTTTCTGATCTATGCTGCGGAGTTCTGCCTTCGTCCATTCCACTATTCCTGCGCTGTATCTGATTACTGGCACTGCCATGTGTTTATGGCTTTTATCATATTTCCGGCGTTGAGTTTTGACTTGAGTATCGCCTTGAGTCTCTGCATATATTCTTTCCTGATCGTGTCCTTCATCTCTTGGTGTTTTTATATCTCCTCCTTCCATTATTCCCAGGTATTTGTATCCTGTCTCATCTATGTGTTTGATGTTGCTCCCATCTGGTAGCTTTATCCCTTCAGTTCTCGTTACTTTGCCTTTTTGTATGTTGACTAAGGCGCATTTTTCTATTCCAAACTCCATCCTGATGTCCCCAGATACAATCCTTACAGTCTGGATTAGGGTATCTATTTCCTTGATGCTCTTACCATACAGCTTGATGTCGTCCATGAACATCAGATGGTTGATTTTGTTGCCTCTTTTCTTGAGTTGGTACCCGGCATCCATCTTCTGTAGTACTTTTGTCATGGGAATCATGGCTACTACGAAGAGTAGTGGGGACAGTGAGTCGCCCTGGAAGATCCCTCTCCTGATATTAACCTCTGCTAGTCTTATTCCAGAGCTTGTAAGTATTGTATTCCAGTTGCGCATTGTATTTTTGAGGAAGCTGATGGTATTTTCCTCTGCCCCATATATTTTCAGGCATTCTATTAGCCATGTGTGTGGTATCATGTCGAAGGCTTTCTTATAGTCTATCCATGCCATGCTTAGGTTGGTTTTCCTTCTCCTACTGTTCTTCATTACCATTTTGTCTATGAGGAGCTGGTCTTTTGTGCCCCTACACTTCCTTCTGCAGCCTTTCTGTTGGTGGGGGATGGTGTTTGTCTCCTCTAGGTAGTTGTATAGCCTTTCACTGATGATACCTGTTAGTAACTTCCACATTAGTAGCATGAGTCTTGAAATGTAGAAATAAATCCGCAGTTATGTATATGTACATATATTTAAAAATAAATCTATGCATAAATTTTCGGGAAACTGGTCAATTGAAAAGGGGCATCGAACAGTTTCCCGAAAGCTTTCTCTGCATATATGTCTAAATACATACACATATACATAGCTGCGGATTATTATTATTATTATTATTATTATTATTATTATTATTGTTATTATTATTATTATTATTTTGTTCTAAAGGGGCCACAATAATACAAAGTGTAAAAAGTCCGTGTATAATTTTGAAGACTTTACGGAAAGCTTTCGAACCCTTCCCTGGGTTCATCTTCAGTCCAAATGAACAAAAAGTTACAAGTACAGAGGTAAATTTTAAAAACAAGAGTCGTTGACAACGGTCGTTGGCTTGTTAATGGGCCAGGTGAAGAAAGAGGATAGTTAACAACAACTAGGTGATACCCTCTCCCCTATCAATCCTTCTGGCTGCAATCCTGTTGGATCTTCGTACAGGTTTTTGCAACATTACATGAAGTCCTTCATCCAAGGGCGTACATTGGGCACCGTTATCAGACTCTCCCGGGGCAGCGGTTACCTGGACTGGAAGAGGCAAGGCAGAGGCAGCATCAGGAGAGGGAAAAACAGAGCCTGTCCTACAGTTAAAATCTTTTAAAAACATACTAGTAATATAAAAATTAACAAATGGGTCTTCGTTGACAAAAGACTTGTTTCCTTTGAATGATTCTCCCAAACTTATAGCAGCTCCCTCGACTAGTCGTCTGACATTTACATTGTTACTTTTAAAGATAATTTTAGCCTCGTTCCAGTTGAGTCTATGATCATTCATGAATGCATGTGCTACTATTGCGCTGTTTTGTGATTGTAGTTCATAAGCTCGCTTATGTTCGCCCAAACGTATATCTAGTCCCCGTCCACTTTCACCAAAATATTTACTATTACAATCCATACACGGTAGTTCGTAAACGCCTGGGACTATGGGATTTTTTATCATTGTTATTGTTTCTTACGAGGGAACGTCTTATTGTATTTTAATATTTGAACACAATTTTAGTTTCCTTCTGACTTTTGTTGATATGTCCACTTATATTCTTTACTTCTGGATTAAAGGGAAGGGACAAATATCTTTTTGGTTTTTCCTTAGTATTATCTCTCAGTCCATAGAATGACTTCCTCGCTCGCGAAATTGCTTTCTCAATGAAGTAAGGGGGATATCTGAGACTTCTAAAAGTAGCCGTGATGTGTTTAAGTTCACCGTCTATATATTCGGAGTCGCAAATTCTGAATGCGCGTGAAGCAAAATTCATAATAACGTTACTTTTTATTTCTTTTGAGTGAAAAGAATAAAAGTGGACATAACTCTCGGAATTGGTAGATTTCCGGTAAACTGAAAATTTGTACCTCTGGCTATTAGTCCCTGTACACTAAAACATCTAAAAACGATCATTTAGAATCCACTTCTACTTCTGTTGTGAACTTAATTGATGGTAAAATGCTATTTGCTATTTCTACTAGTTTCTTTAAAAGTAACAATGTAAATGTCAGACGACTAGTCGAGGGAGCTGCTATAAGTTTGGGAGAATCATTCAAAGGAAACAAGTCTTTTGTCAACGAAGACCCATTTGTTAATTTTTATATTACTCCGTAATCTCTATAGTCGTCGTTGAGTTCTCTTCATTCCATATTATATAACTATCGTTGAGATCTCTTCATCTAATCTTTATCTAGAACAGTTTTTTTTCTCTCTCCTCATCCTATATTATTCCTAACCAATGGCCCTTCTCCCTCTATAATTCTGCTTCTTTCTGTTCAACACACTCCCTCTATCCCCTATTTCCTTCTCATCCATAGCTATCTCTATTCAGTATTCCCTACTCCCATTACGTCATCCATTGTTCTACCTCTCCAAATCTTCAATCCCTGTATTATAGTATCTGTTTTTAACTTTCATTTCGTTTGGGGTCTGTTTGGCTATAACTTCCTTCATAACGGCATTTGCTCTCCAACTGAATAATTAAATTCATCTTCCTTTTCTCTCTCCGTCATCTTTTGTGAAATGCATCTCACTTTCAATCATTTACATTCATACGTCCCTTCCTCAAGATCCCTTTGCAATTACGCCATTTTCCATCTCATTACCTAGTTTAATTCCGTCCTTTTTAATCATTATCTTCGTCTATTTCGTTTCATTTCCTCGTCGCATTTCCCTATCCGTCGCACGCTAATTTTCATGTTTTATCGGCTTTTATTCTCATCATTCGTATGTTTTCATTCAAAGCACAGCCATAATTCACCAGGGAAACCATTCCCAACACCCAATGATATACGAAACACTGCCCATTGTATTACAAAACCCGTTAATAATACCCCAACTTCTTTGCATAATGGCATTCCATCAACCAGACGCCAGCAAAATTTACATGTTGATTCACGTTCTGTGGCTTATATCATGGAGCACAAGCAACAAAAAGTAATTTATGATATGCGAAGAAATTCGAACACTGGCAGTTGTTTCACTAGGAGAACAATGAATATACGTAGGTATTGTTGGTACTAAAATGACCAATTTTAATTGTATATTTTTTATATTATATTTTACTATTAAATTCTATTTTCGACGAATCATGAGGTTGGAATGACGGTTCGAGGATTCCGTATTTTAATCTTTCCACTTTCCTTCGGACATTTTCCTGCCCTGCTGCGTCTCGATAGCCATTACTGAGTAACAGGAGCTGGAACATCTTGGTTCCAGCAACCGTTACGTCTACTGGATTATGATATGGAATGAAGTAAGCATATCAGTAATAGATTTTGGGAAACATTTATATTATATAATAACTTCAAATGCCACAAAACGTAAAATTGCTAATATTTATTTATAGAAACTATCTTGAAGACCAAAAATTTGCTCAGAAACGCACTGACATATTACAGCACACTCACTCACATGTATACCCTATATAAGATGGTGCATTTATATCCTCACTCCTTGATAGGAGGGAACCAGTGACCCCTCATTTATTGCTCTTCTTCTTCCTCCGGTTAAGCGGCATCATATCATCCGTCAGGTCGTCTCGCCAAAATCGCAATTTTACTCCTTGACAATTAAAAATCCTCGGATTCAGCGTCAACGTCACAGGCGCTGTCCCTTTATTGCCCAGGTCGGGAATTCTCTCTGATTGTGACAGTTATAAACTTCATCTAGAGGAGGACCTGATGCTCACTTCGCGTTGGAGTGCTACTTGTATCCCTCATCCTACTTCGTAGTTGTCTGTAAAAGACATCTAGTGAGATGGCTTTGTCTGTCCGTCCACGCTTTTCTGTCCGCCATCGGATCTTAAAAGCTACCGAAGCTAGAGTGATGCAAATTGTTATGTTGGTCATCCACCCTCCAATCATCAAACATACCAAATTGCAACCCATGAGGTGAAAGTTAGCCATGATCGTGCATCTGGCACGGCTTTATGTGCCAACAACACGAGCTGCTACGGGGCTGCGGCTGAGAATTTCATGGGTCGTGGCATAATGCTGTATAGAAAACTCGATTACGCCAAAGAAACTTCGGCGCATTTTTTTACTTGTTTTGTTTCCTCTCGGGGCTGGGCTAGTTAAAGGCATTGGGTTGCTCGTTCCGTCCCACTTTGCATCAGAAAAAGTTAGATTCCAACCTCCTTTTCCAATACTTGAACAAACATCGCCTGATGGTGCCCGAACGCTCAGTATTTGTCAGGCTGTCATTCGATCAAATGATTATTTGAAACAGAAATATGGCCTATGCTTAGTAGTCTTCTCCTTCCTTCCTTTCGTGTTATGTCATGGGTGTAGTGCTTTGTGTATTGTCATATGTTTCCTTGTTTTCTGGTCTACGCTGCGGAGTTCTGCCTTCGTCTATTTTACTACTCCTGCGTTGTATCTGATTATGCATTAAGCAATAAATCCAAATATCATTTCAGTATGGCCATTCTTATTAACCTTTCATTTAAAATATTTGTTTATTCAGCAAGAATAAGAATTAAGCCCATAACCATAAATTGTTTGTATTTTACTTGATACATGTAGCTCACCTTTAGATATTAGTAAAGCAGTTGATTTTAGGAAACTTCAATTCTTGACCATACCTGAGATGAAAATAACATGAAGTTAATAAAAATAAATCAATATATATATATATATTATATATATATATATATATATATATATATATATATATATATATATATATATAATATATATATATATATACCCGTCCTACGGACGGGATTTCTGCTAGTTCCTTTGGACGCATGTTCACGAGGTCATGTTTTGGTCAACGAAATCAATATCTCAACTTAGGATGGGTCAATTTTCAAAATTTAAAAAGAATCATAAACTATTCATATTGACCATTTCAATGGTATATTATATATTTGCATAGTTAAGAAAAATTATAAATGAAAAATAACAAATTTGGCGTACCCCTAATTCGGCTATTTTTCACAAGCACATTTTTATAAAATTACCTGTGGAATAACAGTTATAATGTTCTACCAACTAAAACTGCTTTTTTCGTTTGATTTGCAATGTCAGTAATGCAAAACAAAACATTTGCACCTCACTAATGCAGTCTACATGATAACCAGAACAGATATTGAAATTTACCGTTGATTCGAAGATTTTTTACTAACTTCAAAACCTTGTTTCAGGTTAGATGCGATAACTTCTTTTTGCACCTACCAATTTTGGTAAATTTATTTTTAAATGAAAGCTGACAAATTGTGGTGGGTACCTTTCATTTTTGGCCCAGATATACTGGACTATTACTGGTACTGCCCTTGTGATGATTATTATTATTATGATTATGATCAGAATTAATTTAAATTGACTATATCGCAGTTATTTAAGCTTAATATTTTTGCCTAATCGTAATCAGATTCCTCAGAATGCAATGAGTCAATTTTTTTCGTATAAATATGATATCGTAATCGATAACCAACGCAAACAATACCATAGAACGATTAACGTTGCTATGTAAAATTATACCGGTAAAAAAAAAAAAAACTTCTCTGGTATCATGCTAATAATTATTTGTTATCCGCGGCATGTAAAGAACTGAATGAGAAATTTTCAAATGATTACATCTTAATTTAAGTTATATAATACCTTTAAATTTCGGTGGTTATTAATGATGTAGTTAGAGAGAGAGAGAGAGAGAGAGAGAGAGAGAGAAAGATAATACATACGCACAAGCGAGCCCAGACTTAAATGTAGGTTCTGCACCAAGGCTGTCTCAGCGTCACTTCATTTCTGAAATACTTTGCAACTTCATTGATATTCAACGTTAAATAGAAGCAAATTTCCTGTCGGAGAACAAAAGTTAAAAAGGTTGTTTGCGCTGAAACAGTTTCAATGTTCTTTCAATTCTAATTACATCCCGGAGACATTTGATTTTAACATGCTTTCTCGTTTAAGAGTAAAAATAGGCAGATGAATTGTAATAAAAAACTAATCGATAATGAGATACAAACATCATTATCATACATTTACCGACGATATTATGAATCAGGTTTTCTATTGAAGTCAGCCACTATGATAAGTCATCATAAAGGTAATCAGGAGATTAATTATTACCTCATAAATTAGGATAATTGACGACAGGAGAGCCTGTAGCATTGATATTCAGTACAACGATTCGATTCATTAATGTCATCCAATCAACTACTTATTACTAATTTCAGAGATGTTGAAGGAAATAAAATATCAACTAATTAAAGGGAATTAACCAAAGGAAAGGTATCAATGCACAAAGAAGTAAGTTAGGATAATTAAAAAGAAAACAAAAAGTTAAGCTATTTGAAAAGGTATGGAAATAGAAATGGCCAAGATATAAAATCATTAACAATAAATAGTTTTGGTAATGATTTTAACATGTTTACAGCTCTGTTTATTGTTGCTATTTTTGTTTATTGTTTAGGAATAATGCGCTTATCCCTTAAATATTATTCATCACATGGCAGCCGATCTATGCATGCAAGCATACATGCATACGCACACACACACACACACACACATAGAAAGGCCTTGTGAAAGGAACCAGATGTTTTTCAACAGGTTTGTAAAAGGGAAGGAGAGCCATAGTATATGTATGGGATATATAGCCTACCTGCCGATATAGAACCTTCGTGTCATCGATGAGTTAACAAACAAACGTTACAGACTGCAATAGTTGCTTTCATCTTAGATAAGTTAACTATTAGCTCCTTTTTACAGAGCTCCACTTCAAGTGGGAGGAGTAACACTATTTGCCACGAAGAAAAATTGCAGTCTGTGTGTTGACTTGTAACATGAGTGAACTTAATGGATTAAACTCAATGTATTTTTTCCTTGCCTAAAGATTTGCTAGTAAATAATTTGAGTAGCCACTGGAATATTCTCAGTTAAAGAGGCTATTAAGTTAAAAGAGCAAAAAACCTTTCGTTTTAATCTCCCTCTAGAGTTCTTTTCATTGCTACTGGCTTTGTGAAGCATTTTCTGGTATTGTTCCAGACCTAAAAAGTCATGCCTTTTACTTTCCTGAAACAATTTGTATATTTATTTATAAAGGGCTTGGACCAATGTAGAAAAATTAAATGATTTTATGCCTTCCAAACCAGATCAGTAGAGCTATAAAACAAAGTTGAAAATATCTAAAATCAAAATGCTTTTGGCATTATGTACTACGACCTCCAAAATCTGATAAAGTTCTATTTCTTTTTTTTCTTTTTTTTTTTTTTTTTTCGTAGGGAAGGGCAACGATCCAAAGACAATGGGTGCTGGGAAAAGACCTACATTTATCTGTGCAACTCATACCTTCTAATTCTGTCATGACCATTTCCCAGTGTTGACGGGCGGAATATTTGCTTCCATGCCAAATTTTGATGGGGAATACTAAACAGTGTTTATTGCGTCTAAAAGAAAGCGCTTAATGTGGCCTAGAATTAGAAGTCACTTGTAACAATAAGTCACGTGTCACATGGATAATTGGTGTAGGGGAAGATTGCCTTAATTTCTCCTGTTGTCTTGATTTCTTTGCCTACAATAGAATGTGATAAATATAATATTTTTATGCATCAGTTTACTTACTTCGTGAGCTCAATCATTTACTCAGACAACTTCATTATGAAGGAGGAAAACTCATGAACGTTCATAAATATGGTTTATTTAGCCCTAAAGCCAACCCTTCTTCATCCTGACAATTCTATAATGAGGTCCAAGCAGGCTTGATAGAGACAAGGGGATCAGAGAGAGAGAGAGAGAGAGAGAGAGAGAGAGAGAGAGAGAGAGAGAGAGATAGTATTCACGAAAAACGAAAGAAAATGGATTATAACAAGTAAGTCTACAACAAATCTCAGCTAAATAGTTCACATGACTTTCTGATGAATTCACGGGCACAAAAGTGGTTTGAACTCTTATTTAAGATGCATGGGAACTACAGGCGCTCATTATTATTACCGAGTTCTATAAAATGGAAAAGAATACAGCCAAAATAAACGTTTTAGTCAACTAAGAGTCATTAATCTAATAAATTAAATCTACCTTTTTATTTATTTATTTGTTTTTATTTTAGGAATTTTTGGTGAAAGAAGTTTTGAGTAGCTTTGATTGATTAAGTTAGTAAATAATTCATATTACTAAGTAGTTTATTTTATCCGAACAATTATTTCTATTTTATCCTAACCTTTTACCTATAATTTAGCTTATAATGTATCTTGAGATAAATTAATCAAATACAGCATTTCTTTTCTCCCAGAGATACTTGGAGGGAACTTTAACACACTCAAAATTGTGTGCGCGACAGGAAGAAAACTTTGGTCAAACATTACAAACATTAGGCAGACACAATATAAGAATGAACTAATTTCTGAGCATTTCCCAATACATGTACTACTCATAATGCTGTATGAAACTCTCAATATGTTGCAGGATGAAACTCTCAGCCACGACCGGACAGCGCTCAGTTGTTCCCCAGATGCTGTCAAGTTAACATGCGTCGGTAGCTGGCACTTTTAGCGTTGCTATACTCACGATCCATGGCTAACCCTAACATTAGATAATTGGGGGATGCATTATCAAAATAGCAATTTCCAGCCCTCTAGCCTATGCAGTTTTAAGATCTAAGGGCTAACTGACAGACAGTCAGACAAATAGCTACATATCTTGATAGTTTTCTTTTACAGAAAACTAAAATGTAAAAATAAAGAAAAAAAAATATTTCGATAAGGGTGGGATAGCTTCCTTTCCCGATTTCGTTTCGAAGATGGGATACTCATGAACGACATACGCTTGTGTGATCTCAAATGTTTTATTTTTGCCACTAAAAGTATTTCCCCAGGTGGTATTAACGGGGAAAAGCTTGGAATGAAGTTCTACCTAGTTGAATTATTTGAAAGCATGATTCGGTAAAATATTTCCAATCCGTATTTGCTGTCTGACTGCCCGTCTGCATATGAAGGATATTA